>NC_134483.1:439965456-439980456 GCF_040206685.1 Ascaphus truei
TATGGCTAATATAAGTAACATTAAAGCAAAAAATGGATCAGCACTCAATGTGTGTGTGTGTGTGTGTACAAACGCTGCAAACATATATGCCAAGATCCCACAGCCAGTCACAACCATGGAACACCCAATGTCAAAGGATCATACAGCTGCACATCCAGGAATTTAGTGTATATGATTCAGTGCAACAAATGTGACCAAGGTAGCTACATTGGGGAAACCAGCCAAAAACTACAAGGCAGAATGAATATGCACCGACACTATATACTCCATCACAAAGAAGGAAGATACTGCTCACCTGTGGGACATCATTTCTCACAGCCAGATCATTCCATAAATGATTTAAAAATCAAAATCCAAAATGGAATGTTTAAACGCACCCAAGAACAGGAAACATTTGAACTCAGAATGATAAGACTCTTTGACACCAAAACTAAAGGACTTAATGCGGACATGGGTTTTCTCACACCCTATCAAAATTGTTTGTAATTATCCTGCTTGCCTCTATTCGTATCCACACGTCCTCTCCCCCATTCCCCCACAGCATCCCTCCCCCTCCACACCTTTCCTTGTCACCTTCCCCTGGCTTCAAACACTTTTAACATCCTACCTTATCTACAGTACATATCTGTTTTTTTTTCTTTCCTCTCTACTCTGTTTTAGCCATAGATTCCTGTGTATATCAGTATTGCTGACCTGAAGAAGAGAGGAGAACTCTCGAAAGCTTGTCCTATGACATACATTGTTAGTCCAATACAAAAGGTATCACCTAATACCGAAGAACTCATTTATTCTGCACTATCACAACTGGACTAACACGGCTATTTTATGCTTTATATATCATATAACATTAAGAATTTATCCTTATTAACACTAGCTCTAAATAAAAAAAAATACAATGCGGTTAATTTCAAACAGCGAACTATGAGTCATATGTATCAAGTTGTGTAACAACCTTCATACTTATGATGCATATTTTTTAAAGGTTTGTACTACTTTTTAGTATTAAAATGTTAATCTTATACTATATTATTGAAAGCACTGTATGCCTGCCTGCCTGCCTGGATGTCCGGTGTCCCTAGGGGAAATCTCATTGGTCCCTTGGCCCGCCCGCCCCCGCACACCTCTCATTGGCCTGAGGCGGAGTGACGGGCCAAAGGACACACAGGGACACACACACACACAGGGACGGACGGACGGACACACACACACACACACACACACACACACACACACACACACACACACACACACACACACACACACACACACACACGGACACACACAGGGACACACACACACAGGGACACACACACACACACACAGACACACACACACACACACACACACAGTAGGGGGGGGGTGTACATTAGCAGCATGTATAACCCGGGGGGTGGGGCTCACATACCCGCCGGTCCCGGAGCCTCCGCCTCTTCCTCCCCGAACATCAGCCTCCACACCCGCGCGCACCTCCTCCTCTCCCCGTGTCTCCCGCGCTTTCAGCCCCCCCCCCCGGCGCCGCTACAGTCAGCGGGGGAGCGAGTGCCCGGGACACAGCGGGGGAGCGGCCACAACAAGCTGCCTCCCGCCTCAGATCCACGTGGGAGCTGCCAGACGGCTGAGGGAGCTGCCGGACGGGTGAGGGAACTGCCGGACGGGTGAGTGAGCGGCCGGGTGAGGGAGCTGCCGGACGGGTGAGGGAGCGGCCTTCACCTCCCCTCACCCACCCCTCACCTCCCCTCACCCACCCCTCACCTCCCCTCACCCACCCCTCACCTCCCTCCACCCCCCCTTCACCTCCCCTCCACCCCCCCCTTCACCTCCTCTTCACCCCCCTCCACCTCCCCTTCACCCCCCTTCACCTCCCCTCCACCCCCCCTTCACCTCTCCACCACCCCCCCACCCCCCCTTCACCTCCCCTCCACCCCCCCATTCACCTCCCCTCCACCTCCCCCTTCACCTCCCCCTCCACCCTCCCCCTTCACCTCCCCTACACCCCCCACCACCTCCACCTCCCCCCTTCCCACCTCCTCCCCCCCCCTTCCCACCTCCTCCCCCCCCTTCCCACCTCCCCCCCCCTGTGAAATGTGATCTTAGTACATATGGCCTAATGCAATAGTACAATACTACAGACTTAATACAATCAAGTCTAATGTACACTAACCCTAATCTGCAATATCTGTTAATTCACTCCTCATACACGGTCTCTTCACTATCCCCACTACCTGTATCACGCTCTGCCCTCCCTATTGCTGTTTCTGTTGGCACTTTCTCTGTTTTGTAAAGTTATACTCTAGTCTCCAACTTCCCCACAACTCTCCACTCTCTAGCCACATTTCTGCATCTCTCTTTCCCCCAACTTTACCTGTGCCCATGTATTGCACCACTATATCGATACCCCATGTCCAGTATTTCCTACCCTCCATAGTAAAAAACACTCTCACAAATCCTCTTCCCACCTCATTTCTCTTTCAATACTCTTCCTCCTTGTGGCTGGTGATATCTCCCCAATCCTGGACCTGGCCATATACACACCTGCTCTCACTCACGCCTCACTGCTGCATCCTACCAACCTACCTGCTAAGGGGGCTAACTTATTACCTATTGCCGGTCTCCTTTCCTTCTCTCTTATCTTCTTAATGTGCTCTCTGATATGGTGTATCTGTACATGACTACTTCTGCTCTCGTTCCCATCATCTTTTTGCTCTAACCAAAATGTGACCCTCACAAAATAACTGTTCAGTGGAGGTTGCCATCTCCTATGGTGATCTTCCTTTCTCTCACACCCCATGCCCAAATGGCCAGTGTTAAGGAATAGGTCTCCTCTATTCTCCTTGCTGTTGATATAAGCTCCTTTCTCTGCCCCATACATTTCATTCTCTTTCTTGGAAGTATTCATACTGTCCAGCTTTTCTACCCTCTCTCTCTGCATTTCGCTGTCATCAACCGACCGCCTACCCCTACATTCTCTACCTCCACCTTCCTCTCAGACTTTGAATCCTGGCTTTCCTTCTGTCTCTTCACAGACTCTAATGTTCTTCAAATTCCAGAGGGAGCATGGGAGATAGATGGATTCAGAAGAGATGCACCTCAATGTAGATGAAATGATATAACATAGCGCAAATCAGTAGAAAATTAAATCTTCACACTCTCCCATTCTTTTACTGAGGGACTTCAACTGTCACATTTATGATGCCTCAGTCTTTTCAATAGCCTGGACTCATGGCCACGGGGTATTGCTGTCCCGGGCCCGTCCAGGTGCCTGGGATCCCTGTCGGCAACACTACAGTTTCCAGTCTGTGCAGGCAAGCCGGGCCCTTCCTCTTCCTGGATGCCGCCCCCTCCCTTCTCTCCTGCAGGCAAGCCAGGCCCTTCCTCTTCCTGGCTGCCGCCCCCCTCCCTTCCCTCCTGCAGGCAAGCCGGGCCCTCCCCTTTCCTGGCTGCCGCCCCATTCCCTTCCCTCCTGCAGGCAAGCCGGGCCCTCCCCTTTCCTGGCTGCCGCCCCATTCCCTTCCCTCCTGCAGGCAAGCCGGGCCCTCCCCTTTCCTGGCTGCCGCCCCATTCCCTTCCCTCCTGCAGGCAAGCCGGGCCCTCCCCTTTCCTGGCTGCCGCCCCCTCCCTTCTCTCCTGCAGGCAAGCCGGGCCCTCCCCTTTCCTTGCTGCCACCCCCTCCCTTCTCTCCTGCAGGAAAGCTGGGCCCTCCCCTTTCCTGGCTGCCGACCCCCTCCCTTCTCTCCTGCAGGCAAGCTGGGCCCTCCCCTTTCCTGGCTGCCGACCCCCTCCCTTCTCTCCTGCAAGAAAGCCGGGCCCTCCCCTTTCCTGGCTGCCGCCCCCCTCCCTTCCCTCCTGCAGGCAAGCTGGGCCCTCCCCTGTCCTGCTGCCGCCCCCTCCCTTCTCTCCTGCAGGAAAGCCGGGCCCTCCCCTTTCCTTGCCTCCACCACCTCCCTTCTCACCGGCAGGCAAGCTGGGCCCTCCCCTTTCCTGGCTGCCGCCCCTCCCTTCTCTCCTGCAGGAAAGCCGGTCCCTTCCTCTTCCTGGCTGCTACCCTTCCCTTCCCTCCTGCAGGCAAGCCGGGCCCTCCCCTTTCCTTGCACCGCCCATCAACCCCTCCCCAGGCTTCCGCGGGCCTGCTGCTCTCTGCCTTGTGCTGGCCATGCTGCTCCAGCAGGTCCATCCAAGGGCCCCAGGTAAACCCACATGCCCCCCTTATACCACCCTCCCAGGCACCTGACCCACCCCAAGGGGGGAGAGGGCTTAATTTTATGTGTTTGGGGAGGGGGGCTTAGTGTGTGTCACTGTGTGTGTTTGTGTCACTGTGTGTGTGTGTGTGTCATTGTGTGTGCACGTATATTGGAGAGGGTTTGGGGAGGGGAGAAAAATACATGGGGGTGTGAGAGAGAGAGTGGGGAGAAGGAAAGGGTGACGGGAGTATAAGAGTGGCATGAGAAGGGGGGGAGTGCAGGAGAAACAGGGGGGGACCCCGGTGGAAACGTTAGTCCTGGGCCCCAGGAAAGCTGTCTGCGGCCCTGCTCATTGCTACTGCCCCACACATAGAGTTATACTTACCAACCATCTTGGTCAAGCACTGCCATCACCTACTGTGAATCTCCTAACGAGAGATGTATTAGCTCTTTTTGAACTTTGAAAAATGTTAAGTTTGCAAAGTATTGTCTGATTTTATACTTGGTCCCCTTTTTTAAATTATAATTCCCTGCAATGTATTTGTCTCTTTGTAAAGCACTGCCTACTGTACATTGAGGTTTCATAACCTATATAATTGAAGTCTCATGTTGAAAATTATAATTATTTATAACTATACATTCAGCAAATTTAACCTACATGTGCAACACATTTAGGCATAACATTCGCACATGAGTCCTATTAAAAAAAATTAAACATATTTTGAACAATTACACATTTTCTGCAGAAATACTACCAATCTTGCCTCAGTTACTAGCTTTAATTATTTGGCTATGTTGCTAGACTCCCAGCTAACATTTGGTTTGCATATTTCAATTAAATATATGACTTATGAGCACATTCACAGACAGGTCTGCAACTCTGCTTTTCACCATTATATCTTCACATACAATCCTTTTACTGCAGCAAGGGATTCTGGGAAATTACATGTAAATGAGCACATAGTATCACCTTTTGCTTAAAATCCATTTAACATGTACCCCTATATGCCTATGCCTGCTGTATAAAATAGCTTCTCAGCACAGCCTGGATTCATAAGTGGATAGCCAGGTAATCTACTCACAGACAGCTTTTTTCTGTCTCTCTTGGAACCCAAGTGTATATGCTCGCTGGTGATCACAGGGTCACAGTGCTGTGATCACAGCTGTGATCACAGGGTCACAAGTGCTGTGCCCACTGTGCAGGTGCATCCTTTCAGGTCCTCTTCGGCCAAAAGGCCAGCAAAAGTTCCTGCTTGTACTGTGTCCGATGCCACTTGTGCAGCCGTGCTCTTGAGTTGGTGACTTTGACTCCAGGGTCCGCCACTTCGGTCTGTGAGAGGTCTTCTGCTGCTGGCGAAACCAGGACATCGAATGTCGCTCTCGTCACCTCTCACCGTGGAAATGACGACAAAGTGCCTTCGTGCTCTGTGAAACAGTGCAAAAGGTGCGTAATAAAACGCCCTCCTGACCGGAAGGCTGGGGAAGGTGCAAAAACTCTGCATGGCACCAAACTTCCACCAAGTCAAAATGCCCAGTGGGTGATTAGTACTGTGCATAAAAGGTGGGAAACATAAAAAGTTGGTGCCAAAAACATGTTGTGTGTGAAGAAATCCGCTCTGTGCTCTGAACATGCAGTGCGGCACGGTCTCCATTCCTTGTGCAAGCTGTGAGGTGCATTAGTAGGACCCTTCCCAGGTTAACCATGCCTGGAGTGCAAGGGACGTGAAAAGCTTGGGCTCTATGATCTCACTTCTCAGCCAGGTGACCAAGTGTATGCCACTACCCATCCTTCTTCTGCCACTGGCCGGATAGGTACTACTACACTTAATCTTAGCCAAAAGGCAGAGAAGCAATATCTGTTTCAACCTGTTGGATCTCGAGTGTGAGGCTGGTTATACTGTCTTTGCAATTTGAACCTGTGATTAAACAAGTTATGGTGGGTAAAATGCGACAAAAACTCTCCACCGTACAGCATACAGCAAATAAAATATCACTTGTGAGCACATTCACATGTCTCAGACAGGTCTGCAACGCTGCTTTTCACCATTATCTCTTAGCATACAGTTTTTCCACTGCAGCAAGGGATTCTGGGAAATGACATGAAAATTAGCACATAGTGCTAACCTTTGCATATTGACACATTGACACATTGACATCCAAAATCTATTCCAAACTGGGTGTACTTTATAGAAATAAATCATGACTGAGCACATTGGTCAGAAAACGCATTTTACAGCAGATACTAATGCCAAATATTGACAATGGGGATATAGTGTATGGCACAGCACCCCAAATTCACCTCAGCAAACTTGACATGATTCCCAACTCAATATGCCGTTTTATCTTTGTAAGAGATGTGAGCAGAAGTACATTTAATGGACACCGATTAGGGTCAAATGAAATCCTGGCTTTATTGTGCCTGTTTTTTCCCAGACCCTATCTGCAGGACTGGAGGGATATTCCTATTACCAGTCTATCACCCCAAAGTCTCAGGAAGTACCTTAAGCAGGTGGCCCTCCATGTCAGTCTCTGGCAGGTTCCTGGTCTTCTGTGTCCTGGAAATATAGGTCTCTGGGTGTCTGGATCTCAGCACAGCCTTTATGCTTAAGACAGTGTCTGTGTGCAGGCTTCTCTGCTCTCCTATCATCCCAAATGTGAGCTAAGGAATCTCTGCTCTCCTTCTGTCAGCCCATATGTGAGCTAAGGAATTATTCTCCTGTTTCTCAAATCAAGCTTTCTCAGAGTCCTAATCAGCCAGGTGGAGTCTGGTTGATTGACTGTGTGCAATTAACCAGCTCGCTGCTGAATTTAGAGGCAGTTTCTCTCAAACAGTGATAAGTCCCTGTTACAATCTGATTATGTAACTTCAACACCCACCGTACTTTCTGGACAAGTTACCCAATTATCTGAGCAGGCTTCTCATCCCTACTGTACACAGCATCCAGAAATCTGCTTATGGTTCCTGGGTTCAGTACAGAATGTGGGTCGCTATTCCTTCTCTTACTGAGCACCCCACTTCTGAAACTATTTACCAATGTGTCTCAAAATCATCTCCTGTCTAAGTACTTTCAAGACTTTGTCTGTTTCCTACTTTAAACATGTTTGTAACTGTAACTTGTAAAGCTGACATTATTTTGTGCTCAGGATATACTTGAAAAAAAAGGTGACTCAATGCATTCTTTTTTCAGTTAATAAAACAAAGCTGCAGAATTGATGAGCCAATTTTTTTTCAAATTAAAATGGCATTTGTTCTCCAATGCAACTACAACACACATCACTGCGAAATGCTCAAAGAACTAGATTGGTCAACACTAGAGTCTAGGCGCAAAGTTCACCTTTCCTGTCTTGCCTTTAAATTCTTCACGGGCAAGCTACCCAGCTACCTGAACAAGCTCCTCACCCCTACCACCTGCAGCACTTATCACCTGAGATCAGACTCCAAAAGACTACTCATGGTCCCAAGGCTCAACAAAGTATCCGGACGTTCCTCCTTCTCCTTCCGTGCACCCCAAAACTTGAACAACCTACCAGAGACTCTCACATCCACCACCAGTTTAAGTTCTTTCAAATCTAAGGCTGTCTCACATTTTAACCTGGTCTGTAACTGTTTCATACGCCCATAATATAAATTATCTTTATCTTTAACTGTGCACGCAATGTCTTGTATATAATGTATACCCTGTTCATTTATGTAACTGTACTTGTAACCATATATTATTTGTTTTACTCTGTGTCCAGGACATACTTGAAAACGAGAGGTAACTCTCAATGTATTATTTCCTGGTAAAATATTTTATAAATAAATAAATACATTTGTTCTTCTGTGGGATTTATTTAGGGCAAGAATCACCAAACTCAGTTCTTCAGGGAAACACATACTTAAGAAAGTTGTCTTTGTAATAAACAAACATGTTTTTTTTGTTACTTATGTGTTAATTAGAAATGTCTTGAATATTTAATTGTCCAGTGAATCTACATCCAAGCTGAGATGTGGGAACTACTTATGATTGTGTAGACCCAATGCCAGGAAATCCCAGTATCCATGCAATGTGCAACCAATTGAAACTGGTGTGTGAGCTATACTCCGAATCACTGCTAATCTTTGCTAGCTTTTTTTCTGGTCAATGTTGATGTTCCACTAAAATAGAGAAACCTTTGCCTAATTAAGTGTAATCTTTCATCGTTTGTCCTACATAAAGTATATAAAGATGTGGTTATAGGCACAATACAAGTTTAATAATGCACATGATAAAATGTGCCCATGTTTTTGACTGCACACATTTCTACAGTGAACTTCAATTATTACAGCTGTGCGAGAAGGGAGGTGATATATTAGGCAATTTCTACTTCAAAAATGTATTATGCTATTAGGTTCTGTGTAATTGGGCCACCTGTGTGACCTGACAATGGATTCACTTCTGAGGGATTCTTGTTCCGAAATACCTTCTCATGCTTACATGTACACATGCAATGTATGCACAGATGTGTCACATCTTTGCAGCAGAGAGGGTGCTCCAGATGTACACACCGCTCTAAAACGTTGCTTACACTACTAATTACATCTAATAAATGGAATCTACTGTTGCCACACATAGTCCTATATAACAAACATTGCTTCACAACATGCTGCTTGAACACAGAAATAGACTTCTTAAGTCGCAGTCTCACTTGGTTGGCCTATTTGCTTTTATTATTTTTTTATCATTATTTCCACTTTTCTTCTTTTAACTCTGATCACACACCTTAAATCATAAACTTACATTCTAAAAATGGTGTAACTAGCATTGGATGAGTAATTGCTTAGGAATGATTGGAAGTGGGAACCCCGTGTGTTGCTAAATTAAACTGGTACGTTAAGGCAATATTCCTCACTGTTGGTTTTTGTGGAAATATCTGAACCAAACCATGGTTCCTCGACCTCTGGGGACACCCCAGATTATTGCGATATTAATGGTTACAACCACAGGCAAGAATACTTTTCCCAGAGGAAACTCTCCTTGCAGATCACATCTGCAATGCAATCAGCTTAAAGAGCACCATAAAATTGTATTGTTCTGAGAACTACAAAAGTGACCAAAATCTGCTTGCTCTTGTGATGCTCTCTGGATCAGCACAAGGGCACCTTAGGCTCTGTCTCAGGCATTATTATCACTGGTAATGCAAGAAATAGCGCAGAAAATATCCCCTCTGTCAAAGAGATAACACATGCGTTACCATTGCTTACAATGGAGCCACTGTATTTATTGCGATAAATATTGCATTGTGTTAATGGGTGCAATAACATCTGGTACATCTGTATATGGAAATGTATTGCGTTGTACAGATGTGACCCACAACACTGGCCGCATAAACAAAACATTTATTCGCAAGACATAGTACAAATTGTGAGGTTAAGTGAGTCATTTCTGTTCTGCATACGATAGGACAAAATTCTAACTTTCAGCATCAGTATAGACCCAAACGTAAACTGCTGCAAATTGTTTATTTTGCCTTTCTTTCCATATTTAAACTACATTTACTAGCTACTATAATAATTTAAAACAGGAGTGCCTCTTTTTTTTATATATAATATACAGGTGTAGCACTGGTTTCAAAAAAGCATACATTATGTATTTTTGCTGTAATATTTTAGCACACAATTCATTCTTTTTGTATGACACAGCTGCATATTATAGAATGGCACATTTGACATGCATTCTTCTCGTAATGTGCACGTTTAGATGAAAGGAAGGAAACAATGTCAAAAGGCAGATGTGCATATATTGCTTCCTTGCCATAATATATGGCAGAGAGCTTTATGGGGAGCGCTAAAAGGATTTGTTGTGTGTAAACGTGAAAAATATGTGGAACATAAACACAAAACTACTGTATATGTATATATATATATATATATATATATATATAATCAAAAAATAAATAGACGATACCGTTCTGTGGCTACGAAATGCTTTTATTTGTGCGAGCTTTCGAGATACACTGATCTCTTCTCCCGGCGATGTTACAATGAATGAAGCAAGCAAAGGGTATACTTAAAAACAGTGTCTCTTGGAATGTTATCTGTTCTCGTCCCTCCCCCGTGTGTGGATGTGATTTATGGCTAGAGGTGTTAAATGGTTCCTGAAAGTTAGTGATGTAAGAGTGTGTGTGTGTATCTGTGTGAATATAAATGAATGGAGAGCCCACAGTGTATACAGTGCTTTACAAAAGGTGTGTGTGGAGTGGGAGTTAATATAAATGGTGTGGGTAGGTGTGGAAATGTGAGAGATTGTAGCATAACTAAAAGTGTGTGTAGATACTATGTGGTCCCTATTGGTGTATAGGGATGGAAAAACAAGGAATATTTGTATGTGTAAGAGACAGCTGTGTGTGCATACATATAGCACAGTATGTACAGACATGGCCTTTAGTGCTCATGGGAAGAGAGTTCACTTGTGTCAGTAATGACTCACAAAATGTCGATCTCTGTTTAGGCCACCGCTAAGTGTCCCGAACAGTTGCATAAATTTGTATTCATGCAACCGTCTCTCTTTCGGTGTTTCAAGATTACCTTTGAGTATGGCAACCCTCAGATCGTTCATCTTATGGCCAGAGTCAGAGAAATGTTCGCCGACAGGACTGTCTCTTGTTCCGCGTGTGATGCTGTGGCGATGCATCTGTTCGGGACACTTAGCGGTGGCCTAAACAGTGATCGACATTTTGAGTCATTACTGACACAAGTGAACTCTCTTCCCATGAGCGCTAAAGGCCATGTCTGTACATACTGTGCTATATGTATGCACACACAGCTGTCTCTTACACATACAAATACTCCTTGTTTTTCCATCCCTATACACCAATAGGGACAACATAGTATCTACACACACTTTTAGTTATGCTACAATCTCTCACATTTCCACACCTACCCACACCATTTATATTAACTCCCACTCCACACACACCTTTTGTAAAGCACTGTATACACTGTGGGCTCTCCATTCATTTATAGTCACACAGATACACAAGCTCCCCCATTTTATCTGTCAGGCTTCTTGCATCTTACATCACTAACTTTCAGGAACCATTTAACACCTCTAGCCATAAATCACATCCACACACGGGGGAGGGACGAGCACAGATAACATTCCAAGAGACACTGTTTTTAAGTATACCCTTTGCTTGCTTCATTCACTGTAACATCGCCGGAGAAGTGTATCTCGAAAGCTCGCACAAATAAAAGCATTTCGTTAGCCACAGAACGGTATCGTCTATTTATTTTTTGATTATTGAAGCTCGCATTTGTATATAATGTATTTGTCAAAGGATTTCAGAGTCTACTGTACCGAAAAATAGTTAAGAAAACTAAGTGCAATTCTGCACCTGTGAGAAGTCAATAAGGAATACATGTTTTCATTTACACAATGCAAATAATGCATGAGTTCTGTAGGACATATACAAGATTTGCAAGAACCAAATTCTGAAAGACTCAAGTGAGACAAACCATCTTTGCTTGATATCAATATTGTAAGTTACTGCCACTTGTTGTGACACATTATTGACAACTGAACAAACCTATACCATATTGCATACAAGTAAATTAGTCAAATGTTCCATAGTTGATAAGGTTGAAAAAAAGACATATGTCCATCGAGTTCAACCTATGTTAAATGTAAACGACAGATACTTATCCTATATTTGTATTTACATTATTTTGATACTGAGGAAGGCAAACACAAAATCCCAGTGAAACATTAGCCAATGCTGTTTCATAAGGGGTAAATAAATTCCTTCCTGACTCCAAATAAAGATATTGGTAATGAGATTTCTTCCTGGATCAACATCCCTCCCATGTTTACTTATTTAGTATATCCCTGTATACCTTTCCTTTCTAAAAAGATGAACAACCTTTTTTTTTTTAAAGATCTTTTGTATCTGCCATCACAGTCTCCATGGGTAATGAATTCCACATTTTAACTGCCCTTACTGTAAAGAACCCTTTCCTTTTCTGCTGGTGAAATTTCCTTTCCTCCAACCTTAAGGGATGACCCGTGTCCTTTGTACTGCCCGTGGGATGAATAGTTCTTTTGAAAACTGCTTGTATTGACCATGAATACATTTGTATACAGTTATCATATCCCATCTTAGACGCCTCTTTTCTAATGTTAACAAATCTAATTTCGCAAGCCTCCGCTCATGTCACATTTTCCATCCCCTTTATTAATTTGTTGATTCTTCTCGGCACTTTTTCTAGTTCCACAATGTCTTTTTCATGCAGTGGTGCCCAAAACTGTACTCCATATTCAAGTTCTGGTCTTACTAAGGATTTATTAAGTGGCATAGTTATGCTTGGTTCCCTTCCATTCCATCCATATCCCATTTAATGCAACTGAGATTGGGTACTATTGCTAAACTGTCTACAAGCACTCATAAATCCTTCTCCATCAAGGATTGACCTAATTATAACCCATTTAATTTGTAAATATTCTGTTAAGTCTTGTTTCCCAAATGCATAACCATATATTTATCCATATTAAACCTCACCTGACATTTACCTGCCAAAGTTTCCAGTCTAACCAAGTCCTTCTGTAGAGAAATTACATCTTGCTCTGATTTTACTACCTTACACAATTTAGTCATCAGCAAAGATGGAGACTTTGCTGTCGATGCCAACCTCAAGGTCATTAATAAACAAGTTAAAAAGCAATGGTCCCAGAACCGAACCTTAAGGTACTCCACTCACGCCTTTAGCCCAACCGGAAAATGTTCCATTTATGACAACTCTCTGCTGTCTATCCTTCAACCAGTTTTCAATCCAGGTGCACATATTTGTAGCAAGACTAATTTCCTTTATTTTGTACACTATCCTCTTGTATGACACTATCAAAAGCCTTTGCAAAATCTAAGTTGGCCACATCAACTGCATTACCCTGATCTAAATTCCTACTTACCTCCTCAAAGAAACGTAAGGTTAGTTTGGCACGACCTATCCTTCATAAATCCATGCTGACGGATACTAATAACTTTGTTATCCATTAGCTATTTATGAATATTATCCCGTATTGAACCTTACCCGTATAATTCATTTTTTGATCATTTATTTCAAATAATACCATGTTCTGATTACTGTTTCCCAAATATTCTGGACTTTAATATTTGTTATTACTTCTACATTGTTTGATATTACCAAATCCAGTAACGCCCCTCTCCTGGTAGGTTTCGCACTAATGTGGGTCATGTAATGGTCTTTAAGCCCCCCCCCCAAAAAAAATCTGTTTCCATTAGTTGTAATGCTAATGTTATTGCCCCAGTCTATGTCTGGATAATTAAAATAACCCACCAAGCAAACATGACCTAGTTTTGTTCACTCTCCATTTGTACAAGTATTTTGGCTTCCTCTATCTCACAGATATTTGGTGGTTTATAGCATATCCCTACAAACATTGTTTTGGACTATTATCTCCACTGCTAATTTCTATCCACACCATCTCTACATTTTCATCAATCCCTTCATAAACAGCTTCCCTTATAACAGGTTTTAAATCTGTTTTAAAGCTGCAGAACATGCCGTGTTACGTTTTAATGTTTTTATTTTTTATTACAGGATTGAAGTGGGGGGTCTCTGGAGCTGAATGTGTTCATTTCAGCTCCAGGGACCCCGTGCTTCCAGAGATACTTACATCCGTCTGCTGCTTTAACATGTAAACATACTCCACCACGTCTTCTATTTGCATGATCCCTCCAAAACAAGGAATAACCCTCTAAATGACCTGCCCAGTCATGAGTTTCATCCCACCATGTTTCAGTAATGCCTATGATATCATACTTCTCCCTTGTAGCTATCAATTCAAGCTCCCCCATTTTATCTGTCAGGCTTCTTGCAAGGTTGTTACCCGTCGGTGCTATTGTTATCTTATCCACTCCTGCCTTTCTACTTCAATGTAATCTTTAGAAGTTCACTGGAATTATCTACATTTAATATGGGTGTCTCCCTGCTTGCCAAACTCCCACTCCTCCCCCTCCCACTTTCCTTGCCGTAAACTTGTGGCCTAGATCCCTGAAATCATTTTTTAGGACCCTCCATCTTTCTTTAACTTTGACATTAGTTCCAACGTGTCGCAAGACCACCGGGTCAGTCCCAACCCCTCCCAACAATCTGTCTACCCGATCTGCAATGTGCCAAACAAGAACACCTGAGAGACAACAAACTCCACCCTCTCCACCACTAGTCCCAGCCAGGGCTGCTCAGTGAGCAATAAACTCCTTTCAAGATTGTCAATGTCACTCAATGTTGCAAGTTAACTCTTCAGATCAGCAATCTGAGATTCTAAAGAGACCAAATTGTCACACTCTACTGCCCCTATTTATCAAAGTATATGTGGTGCACTTCTGTGGCAAAATATACGCAACAGATGTATCAAAGGAAAACCGCTCCAGTTAAGGATTTATTTATATGATACATTGGGTGCAATTTCGTTAGACCCAGAATAGACCCCTTAACCTCTGATCTAGAAGAAGGTGAAGTTCTCAGGGGCTTATTCTATATTCGTTAAAGTGGCCGACCGGGCCATTTTCAGACGGAATTTCCCATTGAAGTCAATGATGAATTTCAGCCCAAAACAGCCCGATTGAATATGGGTGTAATCCTGTAAGTGGCAGCCCGAAGTAAAGCCACCTAACTAACCAACCTCAAACTAAAGCATCATGTGTTCAATATTCCCTGGTATTTATTGTTGTGCTCTTTGGATTTAGGATATTGGGCCTACATTTGCCAAGCTAAATAGTAAATTATGTTCAGAAAATCTCTCCTTAGTAGTCAGGGCAAGGAATAGTGCAAATATAAGGTGGA
>NC_134483.1:439985456-440187956 GCF_040206685.1 Ascaphus truei
AGCGGAGCACAGGAGTTGGCTGCTAAATATAGAGTCAGCCCCACCCCTCATGATGTCAGCAGAACCTCCCCTCTAACTCACGCCTGCAGCAGAGTCAGAGGCCTGCATCTACCACTCAGGACAGGGCTTTGAAGGGGGAAAACCCATGATTATTACTGGTGCCTGATCTTAACAGGACTTACCACAGTAGAAGGGAGATAGGTATAGCCTGTGCTGTTTACAGGGGGCTACATATATATATATATATGTATGTATGTATATATATGCAAATGTAAATACAACTGTATGCTCATTTGCATGTCTTAAGCAGGTCTGCAACCCCGCCTTTCACCATTATCACCCAGCTCACAGCACTTCCACTGCAGCAAGGGATTCTGGGAAATGACATGCAAATGAGCACACAGTGCCACTTTTTTGCTTCAAAAACCATTTTTAACATGGTTCCCTATAGGCTTAAGCTTGCTGCAAGGTCACAGCTTTGAGCACAGTCAGGGTTAAGGTGCATACCCAGAAAAACCACCCACAGACAGCTGTTTCGATCTTAATGGGTCTCATCAGTGTGGGGTTGGTTAACTGGGTATGCAGAGAAGCTAAAGGATGGGGAAAACCATACTGAGTTAAGTTATGGTGAGTAAAAAAAGTGACAAAAACCCTCCACAGCAAAGCAAATATGCAAATGTAAATACAACTTGTTACAAGTATTGCTTGACCTGAAGAAGAGAGGATAACTCTCGAAAGCTTGTCCTATGACATAAATTGTTAGTCCAATAAAAAAGGTATCACCGAATACTGAAGAACTCATTTATTCTGCACTATCGCAACTGGACTAACACGGCTATTTTCTGCTATATATATATATATATATATATATATATATATATATATATATATATATACATGTAGAGGTATCAGTACCGTGTTAGCCGAGCTTCAATAATCAAAAAATAAATAGATGATATCGTTCTGTGGCTAACGAAATTCTTTTATTTGTGCGAGCTTTCGAGATACACTGATCTCTTCTTCCGGCGATGTTACAATGAATGAAGCAAGGATTACTTAAAAACAGTGTCTCTTGGAATGTTATCTGTGCTGTTCCTTCCCCCTATATATATATATATATATATATATATATAAAATAGCCTTATGGCCGGAGTCGGTGAGCGTCACACAAATCCTTCTCCTCTCTGCCACCGATCACAATTGTCTTATTCTGACCGGCCCGGGGGCAATATCCTCCACGCCCCCCTGGCCGGCCAGCCCATGCACATAGTATTGTACTGACAAGTATTAGAAAGCACTAGTTATGGCTTCCTGGGGAAGACCCTACTTCATGCAGCAAGGAATCTAAATGGAACAAAAATATTCTCAAAGAACAGTGGGTCAAGGAAACATCTTTGAATACTACGAAAAAAGTTGGTCTGATCCCAGAAAAGACTTTATTTAATTAAAAACAACATGTAGTCAGAAAAGAAGATCCAAAGTAGTCCACTAGTAATCAATTCTTCAAAAATGTACATCTGATTTGCATATGTTTGCATTACAATGTATGATATGTCTTTAATTTGTGTAGTCTAGTTTGTACATATAAACCCTGCTCCCTCCATCCCCCCGTCCCGAAATGAATACATGAAAACAAAGTTATTAACAGTTTGGATAGAAGTACCGTTTGCAATAGCTAATTTGCATTTCACATTTACCAATTCTTTACTTATTGTTTTGCACGGTGTATATGTTGAGGTCTGCAGGTTTTTCTATATTAGAACAACTCCCAATCTGACGACATCCTTTTGGAAATCCGGCAATCAGAACTGGACAGTATACACGAGTTATGGCTAAATTGGTAACAATAAATACGTTTTAGGCTGGGATTCACTTTGGTGCAATTATTCCCATATTTAAAATGAAAGCTAGCAAATAACTATATATAGTTATAACTATATAACTTCCATGCATTTTATGCTGTCTATTTTATGCGTCTATGTATGCTGCAATAGAATAAAATAATAATAGCATGTATAAATATCATAAAATACCTGAAGATTCCCTGTGCCTTAAAATAAGGAATCCTATCCATTAAAAACTAAATAAATAAATACTACCAAGGCAGTCTTCTTTCAGAAGCCTTACTTTTACATTTGAAAAATGGTGATTCTTTAACAAAAGAAGACTTTGCCAAAGCATGACTTCTGCTTTTGGCCACTCTGGAGCATATACGGCTACAGCTTGATCATTACAAGCCTTGTTAATCTGCCATAGCTGTTGGCTACTTCAGGGATCCATTACCCCAGAAGTATGGAATTGTTTACCACACTGGGGCTTAAAGTGGCCTACTTTATCAAAATATGTGGAATCAATAATCTTCTTTAGATGGGTTGCCAAATATTCACTTACACCTTAGTCAACAGCCTGCAGGTGGCTCCTCTGCATTCTTGGTTTGACCCCAGCAGGTCCCTGACAAACAATGTCTCATGTGAAACAAGCCATGTTTATATCAAATATGTTGAGGCAGCGCTTGGAGTCATGTGGAAGTTGAATTGAGTACAGGAAAGCGCATACCATTACTAAGATGTAAGCAGATACTATGAGTGTATTAAATGCTACCCACTGTTCATGCACAAATGGAGCATTGTATTTTATCTGTTCACAGTCCATGACGAGGTTCTTGAGACTACAGAGCAAACGCAAAGGGAATAGCTCAGGTAGGTGATTCTCATACTTGGAGGATTTGGGTATGTCCAAAGGTTACTAGGTAGTTAACAGATATATTTTATTGACTACGTTTAAATGTTAGCAACAACATGTTCAATGCAACCCTTTCCTGAGAAGATGCTAGGAAAGGGTGAGGGAGATTGAAAGGAAGACTGGGAGGGAGATAACGAGACTCCTAATTATAATTACCAAAATATGGCATCTTTCAAGTTCTCAAATCTATCACCTTTCGTCTGTCGATTAAAGCGCCAGGATGTGCATGTTGAGAGTACAGATGCAAACACAGATGAATAATGCTCATGTTATGAGTAAATACGGATTTCATTTTGGACTTCAAAGATTGTTCGGATATTTTTAGTTCCGACACGATGCATGAAGCACGTTCATGCTATTTAATGCATTGGGCTCCGCTCGAGATGTTAAAGTTATTCTTATTTAAAATATGAAGAAAAGTCTGGACACACAAACAGCAAAGAAAACTTACACTTACATAACATAACATAGTGAAGTCAGACCAACATTTCAGTCTGGTCAGACCTTCATCAGTTCAGCCAGGGTCAGTATAACTAATGTTAGAGTATTAATTGCTATTGGTAGGTCCAGACGTCTTCCATAATTTGGTTGGATCCTTTAACAGCCAATTACACTACCTTCCGTTTCTGGGGGCACCGAGCTTTCTATTTTCCTATTAAACGTGTGATCACTTTTGTCTTTATGCACCATCATTGTCAATGTAAAATTGTATTTAGGTTAGTGTGGTGGGGAAAAAAAAAAGAGTTATTTGTACATTACGAGTCTCAAATACACTAATGATTACATATCCCTCTTATTCTCTCTAATGTGGATATCCTTAACACACTGAGCCAGATTCAATAAAGTCAGAGGCTTAGCTTTATCACACAAAAGGTGAAGACAGCTTCACTGTATTAAATATGTATAGCATTATGGGGAAGAGCCTGCGAAGAGGAGAATGAGAAAGTGTCAAAAATGTGAATTTATATGTGAATGAGTGGTTTTTGCCAAATGACCTGTATGTACGTACATGTCATTCTATAAGCCCCACACAGCCATTATTACTGGGCCAACGGAGATACAGCTCACATTTTCTTCACCTCCCTTACTTTTGCGACTTGCCCTTTGAAGCTGCCTAATCGTGGTTTTCAACCTGAGAACTGCAAAACTAATTGATAATGTATTAAATGTTTGCAGAACTCCAGGTACTATGTCATATGTATATAAAATACTATTTAAGTAATATACTAACAACTGTGTGTCATAAATAAAATGTAGAATATTACGTTACGTATAATATTTATTAACCATTAGTTATGGAAAGAAATAAAACAATAAAAATGCTCCCCCCCCCCCATTACCACATTGTCTCAGGGGACCCCCACTAGCAAACAACTAGAAAACACAATAGTAAGACAGTCTAATGAAACATTACCAGCTTAATGAAAAAAATCCCCCAAATCCCCCCAAAAGCTGCTTTCTCAGAAAATCCTTTAATCCCTGTGTGTTCCCCACTATCTGTAGTAGCTGTATATAGATCACAAGCTCAGTACAACTGATTACAAATTTTGTTTAGGGAATTTCAATTTCTGGAATTTTACCTAGTCCTGGGGTATAACAATTAAGTGAACAAATTAGAAATGTATCACTGCAAAGCAAACCTATTTTGACGCACACTAAGCCCATTTATTGAAGTTTAGTGAATATGGCCCACTAACTTGTATGCCTACTCTTCACAAAGAGCGCGCCGCTGTGCAAGGCATGGTGCATTGAGTGTGACTTCGGCAAACAGAGAGGTAATTGACATTCCCGCCTCTGATATGGCTCTCCATGCGCAGCCTTTACGCTGCCACGTTTCGAAGCCTTACCAAATACCTGAATATGTATATATTCTGCAATCAGCATGGACTTCTGTGATTTACCAAGGTAAGCTTTCATTTCATTATTGTGTTGATTTATACCCATAAAATGCCATACTTCTCTTGGCGTATAAATGCTTCTTCGCTATTTGAAGCATAGTAATTTTGCTCCTTGGAAACATATCTAATGCAACCATTGCTTCCTACCAAGAAGCAAGCAGAATCCTTATACAGGCAGTCCTCGGTTACCCAACGGAATCCGTTCTGGAAGGAGCGTTGGATAGTGAAACCGTTGTTAAGCGAGTCCCATGTTAATCAGTGGCGGTGAGCGTCGAATAAGGCAGCGCAAACTTTTGGAGCTGTGCCCCCCTGCCTGCTCTCCCTCGCGTCCCCTAACTTGGTTTGGCGGTGTCAAATTACGCCGCGTTGTCATGGTGACGCGCCACAACAACGTGTCTGAATTCCGGTAAGTGAGTTGCAGGGGCCTCACGCGAGCCCCAGGCATTTAATTTAAATGCCTCGGGAAAAAGCGCGGGGTCTCTGCAACCGCCCGCGCCACCCCAAAAAAATCCTGCGCCCCCCACTTTGCGCACTGCTGGGATAAGGCATTCAGGCGTCGGAAAACGGCCCATAGGGTTGCATAGTAAAGCGTCGGATATGCCATTCGTCGTAAAGTGAAACGACTGATAGCGAGGACCACCTCTTCCTATAACTGTGCCATTAAACTACTTTTGCCACCTCTAGTAGGTAGCCATACACCCTCTCCCACCGGACCCCACTCCAGTTCATTGGAAACACTGATGCTAAACTTACACATTACTAGCTGACATTCTTCTGTGCAATATCCTATTGCTCCCCATATTCTCCAGAATTACATTCAACACCCTAGTACTCATGTATTAAGCTCTATACCCTGACCCTAACTACATCTCTGTTTTGCTATGACCTACATCTCTACACCTCCCTCATAACTACTTCTTACGCCTGCCCCTAAATCTATTACCTGCTTTGTGGCCCCCCTCCCATTAGTCTCATCCTCATCCTTCACACTTTCAATTGTGACCAACGTTTTACCCTGGGCGACCTCAAGCTTCCTGAATTTATTCTGACTCTCAGCACTTGAAACCAAGAGGAAAGAGATGCATCCAGTAATGGCTCAGAGAAAGCAAGCATAGGCCCCATAACCGTACCAGCCGCTCTCTCCCGGTATGCTCAGCTTTTCATCTCTTACACAGGGGTGGCCAACTCCAGTCCTCAAGGGCCACCAACAGGTCAGTTAAGGTTATCCTGCTTCAGCACTGGTGGCTCAAACAGTGGCCCAGTCAGAATGACTGCGCCACCTGTGCTGAAGCAGGGATATCCCTAATACCTGGCCTGTTGGTGGCTCTTGAGGACTGGAGTTGGCCACCCCTGTCTTACACGACATTATAATAATAATAATATTCAGTGCTCCTTTGTTTAAAGCAGGTTGTGCTGGGATTTCTACAAAATATCACCTGATTCCAGCTCATGTTTATGGTAAAAGTGCACACAATGGTGTGCAGTAGAATAAACAATTGCATTCTAGAATCCACTGCCAACTCTGGCTAACGTAACAAGCATTGCAAAGGCAAACACAAAAGAATGACATGAAACTGCTAATACGACTCAGGCCATTGCATACCCTAATCATGCAATAGGCTGCTTCAAATACGCAACTGGTTTCAGGGCAGTACAAAACAGGACTAATAGTGGCTGAAATTAATTACGCTGGTGAAATCCAATCAACACAAAGAAAAACTGGAAAAAGACACCATAAGAAAATGAGGTCAGCACATAGCAAACTGAAATATCGCCTGCATAATAAGGGTGAAAATGCCTAGAAGGCAGCTGGGACCTTGGGCTGATGACAGCATTGAGCCTACCAGTGCTGTAATGAATGACAGAGAACTTGTTGCCCCGGTAAACTAAACCAGGTGAAGAACAAACTGAACTTACAGACATGTTCAGAGAGCAGGCCGAGCTGGTGCACAAAACACTTTGTATTATGAAGCTGGCACTCCATGTCCGCATAAAACCTAGAAAGATGTCAAAAGGTTCATGTGTGTGTGTGTGTGTAACGTAAAGGCCTTACATACAAAGATAGGCCTGAAAGATAGAAGATCTAAGCGAGGAAAATGTATTCTTCAAGCTGCTACGAGGTCACTTGAGCTCTTTACACGAACCAGATGCCACATAGATCAAGTACCTGCGCCTCAGGAGAATACGCACGGCTTGGACTGAACATCTGTGCGCCACTAAAATAATACAATCATTAATAGTTTCTGTTTATATACTGCTGACAAATTATGCATGATTTTATATCGCACTGTATCTCGCCATATATGTTCAGTTGCGAGCACACAGGGAGATAATGTTATTTGTCGAAGCCTCATGAAGTTGGCGCTTGAACTTTAGTTTTTGAGATTGTAATTACCACAGAAAGTCAATTATCAAACAGTTATTCATTGCTTGGATAAGAGGCCCACATACCGGACACAAGTGTGTAATGATATCATCTAACACAGCAGTGCTCAACTCCAGTCCTCAAAACCTTCTCCCCCCTCCCCACCCCTAAACAGGTCAGGCTTTCAGATATCCCAGCTTCAGCACAGGTGGCTCAATGAAAGGTTGACCCACCTGTGTTGCAGCTGGGATATCCTGAAAACCTGACCTGTTGGGTGGGCTTGAGGACTGGAGTTGAGCCCCCCCCCCCCCCCCCCGCTCTAATACACGATCTTACTTTTTGATATTCCCAGAAGCGCTGCCGGGTTACGCTGTTTGAATATGTGGAAGTTTATTTGCATTTTCAAAGTTCCAAAAATGGTATTATTTAGGTACGAGAGCAAATATATTGCGGTGGAGGCGCACGGAAGCTCGTGGCCGTAGTATCCACCCTCAACTCAGCCTAAGGTTGAGCTCAGACAGGCTGCTACACTACCGCGCGTCCGCGCCCCTCTGCTGGGCGATGTGTGCTCATCCCCAGCAGACAGAATGACGCAATTAGAGGCGGGACTTTAAAAAAAACTAAAATTGTGTGTGTGTTTGTGATTGGCTGGTGAAGTAGACGTGACGCGGCTGCCGCTTGAAATCACAATTTTGTATTCTTCAAGTGCAGCGGCGACAACGCTGTACTTCGCCGCCGGGTGTCGTTTTCAGTTTGAAAACACCCACCCACCAAAGCGAAAGTGTGGCGAACGTACGCGCTCACGTAAGCACGCGCTTGTCGCATTGCAGCCTGTTTGAGATCAGCCTGAGGCAGGCCTGCACAACACGCGGCCCGCGGGCCGCATGCACTCATTGTGCGGCCTGCATCGGCTTTCCCCGTCCTCCTCCCTCCCGAGCCTGCTCTCCACCCCCGCGAGCCCGCTCTCCCCTCCTCCTCCACTCCCGCGAGCCGCTCTCCCCTCCTCCTCCTCTCCCGCCCACGAGCCGCTCTCCCCTCCTCCTCTCCCGCCTGCGAGCCGTTCTCCCCTCCTCCTCTCCCGCCCACAAGCTGCTCTCCCCCTCCTCTCCCACCCGCGAGACCGCTCTCCCCCCCCTCCTCCTCGAGCCTGCTCTCAGGACTGCACGAGTGTGCTAGTCCTGCCTGCTCTGCCGCCGTGAGGTGCAGGGGGGGAGGTGAGGAGAAGGGGGGGTGAGGGGGGGAAATGTGAGGTAAAGGGGGGGGTGAGGTGCAGGGGGGGGAGGTGAGGTGCAGGGGAGTGAGTGAGGTGAGGTGCAGGGGAGTGAGTGAGGTGAGGTGCAGGGGGGGGGAGGTGAGGTGCAGGGGGGGGAAGTGAGGTGCAGGGGGGGAGGTGAGGTGCAGGGGGGGGGGAAGGTGAGGTTCAGGGGGGGTGAGGTGCAGGGGGGGAGGTGAGGTGCAGGGGAGTGAGGTGAGGTGCAGGGGGTGAGGTGCAGGGGAGTGATGTGAGGTGCAGGAGGGGAGGTGAGGTGCAGGGGAGGGGGGGAGGTGAGGTGCAGGGGGGGAGGTGAGGTGCAAGGGAGTGAGTTGCAGGGGGGGAGGTGTAGTGGCGTGATGTGAGGTGGGGTGCTGGGGAGAGTGATGTGAGGTGCAGGGGGGTGATGTGTGGTGCAGGGGGGAGGTGTATTGGGGTGATGTGAGGTGAGGTGCAGGGGGTGATGTGATATGCAGGGGAGAGAGTGATGTGAGGTGAGGTGCAGGGGGGTGGAATGTGTGTGTGGTCTGCAGCGGGGTATTGTGTGTTATGTGGAGGGGGAGTATTGTGTATGGGTGAGGGGGAGAGATGGGGGTGTGAGATAGAGGGTGAGTCTCGCAAAGGTTGATGATGAGGGGTGCTGGGGGAGATGAGGATGATGGGGTGCTGGGGCAGATAAGAGGATGATGAGGGGTCCTGGGAAAGATTGATGAGGGGTGCTGGAAGAGATATGATGATGATGAGGAGAGGTGCTGGGGGAGATATGATGATGATGATGATGATGATGATTTTACCCGTGCGGCCCAAATCTGTTTTCCTTGGAGCAGTTCGGCCCTTCTCGCTTTACAAGTTGTGCAGGCCTACCCGAAGGCATTTGGTTTCAAGCTACAGAATGGATTGAAATGATTCAAGCTATAAATTAGTTATTCCAATGCCACTTCATAACCTTTTACAACATTCCAATTATTTTGGCTTTGAAATACCTTCTCCTATTGACTGCTCAGTTTTATTCCTAGTAAAACCAGTATTTGATACTCCCTCTGTCTTGCAATTTAAACGTACTTACGGTGTTCTTCCTTCTAGTATATTCACAACAATATATTAACCAGGTGCATATGGCTTAGAAAGTGTATTTTAGTGTTAGAAAGTGTATTTTTTGTATTGTATATGTTTGTGTTCATTTAACGCTCTACACCTGCATACTTGAAATTTTTCAGAACACGTTTACAACTTTAAGCAGCAACCGGGGTGATTCTCCAGAGCAGGGGTGGCTAACTCCAGTCCTCAAAAGACACCAACAGGTTAGGTTTTAAGGATATTTAAGGCTTCAGCACAGGTGGCTCGATCACTGGCTTAGTCATTGATTGAGCCACATGTGCTGAAGCAGGAATATCCTTAAAACCTGACCTGAAGGTGGCCTTTGAGGACTGGAGTTGACCACCGCTGCTCCAGAGCTAAAACGCTCTAATTTCAGCTCCCGGAACCACCCAATTCCTCAGTTTCAGCTGCTGGTCTTCTCTCCTGAACCCGGGGAAACAAAATGGCCACCAAACCAAGGGCCAATAGGATTAAATGCCTGCCGGCCCTATCTTGCACGGGCAGCTAAAGCTGTAAGCGCCTTGTAACTGAGATTTAGTAGATTTACATACCAACTCATAATTGGCAGGTAAGCAAATACTGTTTAGACAACATAAAAATGAAACATACAATGTTCATGGTTGTGCCATTTAAATATTTCTATTGGTCCACACATTAGCTCCCCAGGGAGCTGTTGATACAATCTATGTTTTAAAAAATACACAATTAACCCCTCAAGAGCTGGGGCGACAGGCATCGCATTGCAATTTATCGAGTTAAATTGTCACACTTTTGTAAGGATGAGGTCTGATTTTAGCAGGGTAGCATTTAAGCAACCACATCGGCCATATCTTTTCTAGGCAATTCTGTCTTTGAACCCCAAACTGTTCCTTCTGCATAGATGTTGTGCACATTTGCAAGACCTCTTCCCACTCCTGGCTGTGGCTCCTCAGAGCATTTTAATATGACCTAGGTTTTGTGTTGATTTTGGCCTTGCGTCCCCTGAAGCCCCTTCATTGCTTTTATTCCTTCTCGCAAGGTGCCCATTTTCTGTGAGCAAAGACACTAAATATCACGAGTGTGTAGAACAGATGGAAGAAGTTGTAAAGTGCTGCCGATCCAGCCACAGAGGAAACAAAAGTGAGAGAGTCATAAAGGGCAGAGAGGCAGAAGAGACGGGACGTGGAAGGATTAAAGGACGTCTTCTAACAATACAAGCAATAGGATCACATAGGAAATATGAAGCCCCCAAGGCAAAGGCAAGGGAGCAAATATGCAGCTGTTAATCATTCCAGTGCCCTTGTCACGCAACTTGCATGTGATTTCTTTGCTCCCTGTAATCCAATGGTATGGTCTGCTCAAGTCAGTCAGCCAAAGAGTCTGCCTTATACTGTACACCTACAGAGAAAAACTAAACCTACTAATAATAACATTATTTAATATAGCACCTTTCTCCCAAGGAAACTCAAAGCACTTCACAATTATAGTATAGAGTACAGTACGCAGCACATAGGAATTCTACAGACACCATCCCTGCCCAGATGAGCTTACAATCTATAATTTTGGTGCCTGCGGCACAGGGAGATATAGTGACTTGCTCAAGGTAACAAGGAGCGGACACTGGGAATTGAACCAGTTTCCCCTGATTCAAACTCAGTTTTTACTCACTGTGCCACTCCTTCATATAACTGCAACAAGTTAATAGGGTTCAAGGCACCAAACTCTAAAACGGTGTCTCACGTAAAAGATTCCCGGAGAGGAGAGGTGCAAGGTGAAGCAGAACCGTTCTGACCTTCAGGAACCCCATGTCAGGGGGTAACGAGTGTGTGCCATTAACATGAATAAACATCAATATATCTTTTTTTTTTTTTTTAAATAGGCTACCCCAGTTTTAAGGAAGCCAATAAAATGCCAAACACAAGTAATTCAGCACTTAATTGTAAAATGAGAACCATCAGGATATCCCCAAAACATATACGTTTGGTGGAATAACAGGTCAAGATTGAGAACCACTTCTGTAAAAACATCAATATTGTTCAACTGTTTCAAGTGCCTGCGATAAGCTTAGCGAATGGGAACTATCACATTGGCAAGTACCTCTCAGTACAACTCCTAAATATGTCACAGGGTGTGGCAGTCTGAATTTTGAAATGCAATATTGATTTCTACTTTGAAAACATTCACCAGTGAAAGAAGAAATAGGTATATTTCCCCAACATATCACATCTTGAGAAATGTCCATATTCCTTCAACGGAGGTGATGTATAAATGTTCAACACGGTTGTTTTTTGTAACTTGCAGGAGATTGTTACATTTGATACATATCTTGGCTGAGATTGGTGTTGCAGGAGAGAAGGAGACAGATGATGGGCCCTAGTTGCAGGATAAGTCCCATTGTAATATCTGTGTCGTACATCAAATTATTCCACTATTCACCTGACATGAGCAAGGTAAAAGGCACGGAAAATAGCTTCATATATCTGTGTATATAGAGCTCGAAACTATATACAGTACATCAGAATTAACGTAAATCTTGCTGAACAAAAGGCAGATGGATTCACAGCATATTTATATCTAGGGGCCTTAGATTAAATTTACCACCACAATTGAGATTGATATATAGGTCTAAATGTATGTGCACTGACTTGTTCCCAGCATTGATGTCGTTTTATTATGACATCAAATTGCAATGAGGCTATATAATGCGTGTGTGTGTGTGTTTGTGTGTGTGTATGTATGTACAGCTCAACCCCGTTATAGCGCAATCCGCTTATAACGCGGATCCGCTTATAACGCGGTTTGAGCGTGGACCCCGAATTTTGCACACACTCACTGCACACTGCATACACTCACTGCACACTGCATACACTCACAGCACACTGCATACACTCACAGCACATTGCATACATTCACAGCACACTGCATACACTCACAGCACACACTCACAGCACACTGCATACACTCACAGCACATTGCATACATTCACAGCACACTGCATACACTCACAGCACATACTCACAGCACACTGCATACACTCACAGCACACTGCATACACTCACAGCACACTGCATACACTCACAGCACACTACACACACACTCACAGAACACTGCACACACACACACACACACACACACACACACACACACACACACACACAGAGATACACTGTCTCTTTAAGGGAGCTTGCTCTCGCAAGACGGAAGCAGGAAGCAGGGATAGGGAGAAGAGCTGCCAGATGCCGGGTAAGTGCTGCGTGCTGTTGCCGCTGCCCCACCGGGTCTGGGAACGCTGGGAGAGTTCTCAGCTTTCCCCCTCCGGAGGACCGCGCTATAACGGGGTTAAGCTGTATGTATGTATATATGTATATTACATGCATCTCTCTCGCTATATATATATATATATATATATATATATATATATATATATATATATACAGTGTTCGACAATCATATACATTTACACGCCCCCGGCGAGTGGATTTAACCTCCGGGCGAGTAAATATTGGCCCAAGCAGCACACGTGTTTGTTTTTTTAAATTTCCCTGCTCGCGCTGAAATTTTCCCTGCTCGTGCTGGAAAAAAAAAAAAAACTCCCCCAACCTGACAGCTGATTGGCACGCACTCCCAGGCTTTGTGGGCGCGCGGCCAGTCTCTATATGAGCCCTCCCCCAATGAGCAGCCATTCTTTCTGCCTGGAGCTCTGTTGGAGGGTAAGTACTCTCCAATCTCTCCATGCTGCGGCCCCTCTGCTCCTGCCCTCTGCGCCTTCGCCTTTGCGTTGGCTCTCCTGTCCCCTTCCCCTCCTCCTGTCCCCTTCCCCTCCTCCTGTCCCTCGATCCACCGATCGTTGCCCGGGGCAGGAGGTTCCCACTGCTGCAGCCGGTTGGCGTACGCGGGGGGCCCTCACCACGTGCCTCCCCCCCACCCTGCCTCCCCAAAGCTTAAAATATGCCCGCCAGCTATCTTCATGACGGCGCAGCCGCTGCATGAGGTGGGGGGGGGATGTTGGTCTGCCTCCCCCCCCAAAAGCTTTGGCCGCACACTGCGGAACATGCCGGCGAGGGGAGCAGGGCAGAGCTGGGGCCACTATTCCGGGAGGCTGCAGTGGACCGGGCCCGAGCAGGTACCGGGGGAAGGAGGGGGGGGGGGGACGCACACTACCCACTGCAGAGCCGGGGCGGGAGGCTACGGTGGACTGAACCCGGCGCCACCAGCGCCATGTCGGGCTGCCGGGTCCCAGATCTATTCCCCCCTGCAGCAGGCACCTCGCTCCGCTCTTGCTGCGGCCTCCTGTTTAGGCCCCGCGGGGCGGTCGACGTGCAGGAGAGGTGAAC
Source organism: Ascaphus truei (assembly GCF_040206685.1). NCBI lineage: Eukaryota > Metazoa > Chordata > Amphibia > Anura > Ascaphidae > Ascaphus > Ascaphus truei. The sequence goes on from NC_134483.1 coordinate 439,999,125, forward strand.
GGTGATGCAAAGGGGGAGTGAACGGAGGTAAGGGGGGCCGGTGAACAGAGGTAAACGGGGAGGGGGGGTGAACGGAGGTAAGGGGGGGAGGTGAACAGAGGTAAGGGGGGGAGGTGAACAGAGGTAAGGGGGAGACAGGCTGGACTGGGGAGAGAGCAGAGAGAGAGACAGGCTGGAGTGAGGAGAGAGCAGAGAGAGAGAGAGAGACAGGCTGGAGTGGGGAGAGGACTGAGAGAGAGACTGGGGGGGGGGGTAGAGGAGAGAGACAGGCTGGGGGGGGGGGGCTAAATGCTCCCAGGCAGTCAGTCGCCCACCCACCCAGTCAGTCAGTCACCCACCCAGTCAGTCAGTCACCCACCCAGTCAGTCAGTCACCCACCCAGTCAGTCAGTCACCCACCCAGTCAGTCAGTCACCCACCCAGTCAGTCACCCACCAAGTCAGTCAGTCACCCACCCAGTCAGTCAGTCACCCACACAGTCATCCACCCACCCACCCTCTCTCTCTCTCTCTCTCTCTCTGTGTATCACCCACCCTCTGTGTGTGTGTGTGTGTCACCCACCCTCTCTCCCCTCTCTGTCTCTCTCCCCTCTCTCTCTGTCTCTCTCTGTCTCTCTGTCCCCTCTCTCCCCTCTCTCTCTGTCTCTCTCTCCCCTCTCTCTCTGTCTCACTCCCCTCTGTCTCTCTCTCATCCATCCTCTCTTTGTCTCTCACCCACACTATCTCTCTCTGTCTCTCACCCACACTCTCTCTGTCTCTCACCCACACTCTCTCTCTGTCTCTCACCCACACTCTCTCTCTGTCTCTCACCCACACTCTCTCTCTGTCTCTCACCCACACTCTCTCTCTGTCTCTCACCCACACTCTCTCTCTGTCTCTCACCCACACTCTCTCTCTGTCTCTCACCCACACTCTCTCTCTCTGTCTCTCACCCACACTCTCTCTCTGTCTCTCACCCACACTCTCTCTCTGTCTCACATTCTGCATCTGGATATCTTATTTAACCTATATATATCTTAACTGCCCTATACCTACACCGAAATAACCTATACTGCTTTCTTCCAGATCTGACTCAAGCTTCACACGGGAGACATCGGAATCCCCCCATACCCAGAAAACATGTAAGGAACACCTTCCCTGCAATGTATAACATTGCGGGAATGTGGGTACCTGGACATTGAGGGACTGCGGATCAGGTAAGATCCCAGGTGGGATTGCTGCTTTAAATATTGTGAAGCGAGGCGTCCAGACACTGGTTAAGGGGTGCAAGAACATTTACACACACACACACACACACACACACACACACACACACACACACACACACACACACACACACACACACACACACACACACAAACACACACACGTAACAAGGACTAATTGTAGTATAATGTAATACAATAAATACATTTATGTCAAAAACGAATGTTGTTCTGACTAGGAATTTATTAAATGTGTTTTATTTATATATTTTATTTTAAAGCGGGGTTGTGGGCGGGAGATTTTTTTGGTTGGGCGAGTAGATTTTTGGGTGATTTGTCGAACACTGTTCTCCTCTCTTCTTCAGGTCAAGCAATACTGGATTCCTGTGTATATCAGTATTGCTTGACCTGAAGAAGAGAGGAGAACTCTCGAAAGCTTGTCCTATGACATAAATTGTTAGTCCAATAAAAAAGGTATCACCTAATACTGAAGAACTCATTTATTCTGCACTATCGCAACTGGACTAACACGGCTATTTTCTGCTTTATATATATATATATATATATATATATATATATATATATATATATATATATATATATATACATACAGTGTTCGACAAATCCCCCAAAAATCTACTCGCCCAACCAAAAAAATCTACTCGCCACCTAGTCCCGCCCCCAACCCTAGTCCCACACTCTCTCTCTGTCTCTCACCCACACTCTCTCTCTGTCTCTCACCCACACTCTCTCTGTCTCTCACCCACACTCATACTGGATTCCTGTGTATATCAGTATTGCTTGACCTGAAGAAGAGAGGAGAACTCTCGAAAGCTTGTCCTATGACATAAATTGTTAGTCCAATAAAAAAAGGTATCACCTAATACTGAAGAACTCATTTATTCTGCACTATATATATATATATATATATATATATATATATATATATATATATTTGTTAAGGCCACACAGGAATTTGGAGTACAAAATCAAAGGAAGGTTCACCTGTTCCTCCAGCAATGTCGTGTACCTCATCATGTGCATGAAATGCCCAGTGGGCTGCTACTACCTAGGTGAGATGGAACAGGGGCTAAACAAGAGAATGAATCTGCATCGCCACAGCATCACACGCGGAACAAGAGACGGTCCTGTCAGCGAATATTTCTCCGACTCTGGCCATAATATGAACGGTGGCCATACTCAAAGGTAATCTTAGAACACCGAAAGAGAGACGGTTGCATGAATACAAATGTATTCATTGAACTGCGGTAGTGCAACAGATCGCATGGAAACTCACATTGAAGGCACCATCACAATTTAATGAATAACCCCTTTAAAGAAGCAGAACAGGCCTCCTTGCATTTGACCTTTTTTTTAAATTATTATTACAGGATTGAAGCGGGGGGCTCCGGAGCTGAACTGTATTAATTCCAGCTCCGGGGACCCGTGCTTTCTGAGATACTTACTTCTGTAGGTGCTGGTAGGAGCCCCTGTTGGGTGATCAATATGGTGGTTTAAAAGTCCTGCAGGCCAATAGGAAGCCATGAGGTCATCCCTTGGTGCTTCCTATTTCGCTCACTTGATGCTGGAGCTTTAAACTGCGCAGAGATACCAGCAGCACCTACGGAGGTAAGTATCTCAGGAAGCAGGGGGTTCCCGGAGCTGAAATCAACACGGTTCAGTTCCAGAGACCCCCTGCTTCAATCCTAATATATATACTATAGACCTATATATTCAGGGCCTCTGCATGGGGAAGTATTTGTCAATCACATGTGTTTTTGTTTCCCGGCACCCTGTCCTTATCAGAGAGCCAATATAGTTAATGGGACCTGCGGAGTGGGGGCTCTGGCTGTACAAGCGCTCGCTGAACACACCATGACACACACGGGAGCAGCCAGAGGAAATCAAACGCCGTCACGGTCACACTTAAAAAAATAGATAAAAAACACTTATAGGTGTCAGATTTTAGTTAAAAAAAAAAAAAAGCATCAATTACCCAGATGAAACCCTTTAAACATGCCACTTACATCAGTTCACTTTGGCCCTAGGAAGAATTGTCCCTCTGAGTGCATCAGACATTGCCTGGTTATACTGCTCTTTTAAACATTTACAGCATCATTAAAACACCAGCAACACTAAACTATGAGAGAAGGAAAGCAGAACCAAAGCAGCCATTTTAATCATAAGGCATGGAAAAAGAGCATTATTCTTCATTAAAGTGTATTCAATCCTTTATGTGTTTGTAACAATTACTTACCACAACAAACAATTTGTGTGTAGGGTTTGCCCTGCTACAGTTCTCTCTGCTGACAACTCTGCAACAGATCTGGTCACTGGTTTACTCGCTACAAACAGCACAATCAACTTCTTCACAGACATAGTCACTTACCATTGTGGAAGATGCAGACTCTGCTTGCTTTGTATACAGCAAGGCCCCGCTTCTCGGCATCCCTCTTCTCGGCGCCCCGCTGATACGGCGGTACCGAGAAGGGGGCCGCCATGTCTGCGCATGCGCAGAACGGGGAAGTTAGGGGTCGCGCATGCGCAGAACGAGCGGTTGACGAGGGTGCGCATGCCCAAAACGGAGGTTGCGCGCACTGAACATAGGTTGCACATGTGCAGAAAAGGGAATTGCCGGTTTGCGCATGCGCACATTCCGAAAATCGCCGGCTCCGCTTTCCGGCTATTTTTGCTTTGCGGCGGGCCCTTAGAACGGAACCCGCCGCCTGCCGGAGGCCCTGCTGTACACCAAAAAGTAGTCAATGTATGCAATTGTTGACTGACTTCTCTATTTAATTTTTTTTTTTTTTTTTTTTAATGCGAGTGTAAGCATAGAAATTTGTTTTTGAAAGAAATTATGTTTTGTTTAAATGAAGCAATCCAAGTGGCACTTAAATTTTTTTTAAATCGATTTAATATATGCAGCCTTTGATTGCCATTATTGAAAACAAATTACCTAAGCTGCCGATCGATTCGTTATCCTGTGATCGATCAGCAAAGATCCTGCTTCACATGGTTTACTAAATGGCTGCCTTTCAGATTCAATCCTTCAGTCAGTGTAACGCTGAGATCACACCAAGAGCTGTATGCTACTTGTTTTGGCGCCGCTCCATGCGACGCTGCACACGTTTTTCTGCTTAAACACGGCCTAACACAGCAGCTACAATGTATTCTTATATTACTAAGGTAACATCATCTATTGTTACAGTTTACAGCTCCAACTGTTGGGAACATTGGCAACAAATGATCAAAAACAGGAAAGTGTTACAAAGATCTTTCACTGCTGGGCAGGTGGGCTAAAACTTGCTATAGAAATCAATGAATGCTCAGTATATTAAAACTCATTAAAAATGTTGAGTTGAATTAAAAAAAAAAAAAAAATATAAGTATTATCTAATACTACAGAACCGATCTACTTAATAAACACACACACACACACACACACACACACACACACACACACACACACACACACACACACACACACACACACACACACACACACACACACACACACACACACACACACACACACACTGTATGAATTGATCCTTTAAGAAAGGGTATGTTATCAACAGGCTCTTTGTTTCCCTGATAAGAACCCAGAATAAAAATACTCAAAGATAAAACTTACCCAAACTGATTTCCCCCCCCCCCTCCAAGCCTAATTGAAATTCAGTTGAAACCAGGAAAAAAATGGAATGCCTATAAATCGTTTGATGGGTGTCACATACAAATAATACATTCATAACTAAAGATGGTAGCTTTGACATTCAGCACAATACACAAACACTATACTTCATAGAGTGGCTTCAATCAGATGCGAGAACTGCTGATTTTGTCAGCTGCCGAGATTAATGGATTTAGAACTTACACAACAGAAACAATGCGTCCACTGACTTCAAATGGCCAACATCCAATACATATACACTTCTGCAAAGTGCAAACAGAGAACTATCTGATAAAAAAATACACCATCTTTGCTCTTAGCGACAGCAATAGGCCCATATCTGGTACAATCCCCTCCCTCTATTATTCAACTATTACGAATGAATTCCCCATTATTCCTGGGTTTTGCCAAACTTGGAAGGGCATGGGGTGGAATGTAGCATGGCTTCACAGCCGATAAAAATGCCTGGCATGCCGACAGACTCGCAGGCATGGCAGCACAAGGTGTTCCCGAGGTGGCTTGTGTTATTGCTATAAACATCCTTCCTGCATTAGCCTTCAGGTAATTGTAGTAAGGAATCAGCTCCGTGCCAATTTACGTAAGGTTTGAAAACTCAAAACCTGTCTGAACAAATGAACATACAAACACCTGTACCATTTTCTTTCCTGTAAGGAAGTCAAGAGGGAAAATAGGTTGGTAGATTAGAGCCTGCAGCTTGTGGTGTTGTGGGTCTCACTCACATTAAAATACTGGCACTACCAGCACAGAAGAGGTTATTACATAAACAATGAATCAAGTACGAAAGTCCCTCACAAAGGGGCAGCAGCGTCTGCTTTACTAAATGACATATCCACAATCCGGTGAGCTCGATGCAATGATTTTACAAGGAAATCAATATATCAAACCACATCTTGAGATGGACTCCACTAAGGAAAGGCTTAAGTATACCAAGAAATATTTTCATGAATACACAATTCTTTTTCAAATGCATCAAATTTCCTTCACAGCAGCCAGGCCCAAGCCCATCTCGAGTAGATTCCTTCACCTTTCCCTGTAGCTTTGTGTTTGTTCCATCTTGTATGGCCAAAGTTGTCTATCATCCTATCTCTCTGTTGCCTGAATGAGATGGGTGTGTAAGGAATGAGTATTAGAAGAGAAAGATCGAAGAGGGAAAGACGTATTGAAGATAGAGGTGAGAGACCCACGTCCTACTATTCGCTGACTCAGTGTTTTTCAACCAGGGTTCCTAGAAACCCTTGGGTTCCCCCGGGCGTCCATAAAGGGTTCCCTACAATTTTCTGTTTATTTGAAAAAAAATTCAAATACAGAAGAATTTACAATGCATCTGATTTCAGATGCACTATTAGAGAGGTTTGCGGTTTCTTACAATGCATCTGATCTCAGACACTATTAGAGAGGGTTGGGGTTCCTTACAATGCATCTGATCTCAGACGCACTATTAGAGAGCTTTGCGGTTTCTTACAATGCATCTGATCTCAGACACTATTAGAGAGGTTTGGGGTTCCTTACAATGCATCTGATCTCAGAGGCGCTATTAGAGAGGGTTGGGGTTCCTTACAATGCATCTGATCTCAGAGGCGCTATTAGAGAGGGTTGGGGTTCCTTACAATGCATCTGATCTCAGACGCACTATTAGAGAGCTTTGCGGTTTCTTACAATGCATCTGATCTCAGACACTATTAGAGAGGTTTGGGGTTCCTTACAATGCATCTGATCTCAGAGGCGCTATTAGAGAGGGTTGGGGTTCCTTACAATGCATCTGATCTCAGAGGCGCTATTAGAGAGGGTTGGGGTTCCTTACAATGCATCTGATCATAGAGTTGCTATTAGAGATGGTTGGGGCTTCCTCAGAATTTCACTTCGGAATCCTTAACCAAAAAGATATTGGAAATCACTGTGCTCACTCCTCCAAATCAAACAGCAGCTGATTTCATTAAATCCCCTTCTTCCCTCTCAAGGCCGATCACAATACAACAAAACAACACACAGCTTTGTAGCACATGTAAAGCAGATGCTGTAGTTGATGCCCTGAGATAAATAGGTCAAACAACATTTTCCTCCCATATGGCCAAAAGCAAACTTTGTGTTGTTTCAGGAGCTGGCAGATCATCCAAAATGTTACACATACCCCTGTCAGATCGTAATAACAGAGAAGACTCTGGCTGTTACATTTAGCATCTTGCAATGTTTTGGCTCATGTTGCCATATATGGATGTGCAATATTATAATGCAATTTTTTTAAATAACACATTTTGGCAAGAGAACGAGAGGTTATTTAACGGTTAAAAAGTAGTTGGACTATCCTATTTTTATTTATTTTTTTTCATTTGTAAAGGCATAATCTGAGAAAAAAGCACATACTGTACATTATGTGATCCAAAGATGATAGCCACCTAGTTTTACATGCCCTCCCATGTTTCTATTACTTAGCAGTGAAGTGGAATAGAAAAAGTCATGCTTTCTATTTAGGGATGAAATAAAATGTTGTATATTTCTGTCACAGAACAAGCACCGCCATTTTGAATCCCCCTACGCAACTTTTTAAGCATCCATACAAATCTCATACAAAGTAGACATGCTATTATTACGATATTAGCCCTTCTACGTTTAGTGGTTCCTAGAATGCATTTAGATGTGTTAAAACAATGGATTCATTTGTAGCATGTCAACCTGTGTCAAAAACCTAAGCAACCATTTAAAAAAAACAATTTAAACTGTCATCTAACACTTGAACTTTTTAAATCAGTTTCACATTGGTCCACAAAGACGCCAAGATTTGCATTCAATTATTTTTAATAACTTCCTCGTGCATCCTTTACATTTGAAAGAAACAAGTTGCGCCCCAGGTAACAATGAATACTAATGTGTGTGATATAGTGTGACTCTAGTGCAGTGGTTTTTAACCTTGTTTTTTTTGGTCAAGGCACCCCAGAATTAAATTGTGAAATTCTGGGGAACCCCGACCCTCTTCCTCTCCCCCTCCCCCCCATCTCTCGTGTCTCTCATGTCTTTCCCAGTTTACATTAGCTATATGGCGCAGTTATTGAGTTAATAGAGAATGTCTGGTTAACGTTAAAGGATATTTTATATACCTATATATATCACAACAGCATTTTAATATAGCATGCCACAAGTCGCGACAGGTGCAAAAATCAGGTGTCTTTGGGATTGCACGGTTTACTGAATACGCGTGGAAGAACACATCTCATAAGACAAATTCAGTGTTTTTGTAGCATTTCCAGAGCTTTGAAACTCTATACAACTTAAGCTATAAAAAAAAGAAAGTATAACAGGGAACACTAAAAAAGGTTTATCTGTACTGCAATCAGTTTTTTCTAAATGACATACCTAAATATACTACATAATAAACGGATAATTCGCTAATGAGCACAACTTTTTGCCAAGTGTATTTTAAGTCTACTAAAATGTTTCGATGTTTACCTCTGCTCCAGAGTACTTCTCTGTCTGTATCACAAGCGGCTCCAGGCAGACCTCACTGCTAATGGGCATGGTGCGGAATAGGAGTTTAAATATCTCCCTTCGGGTGGCTGCATCTGGCAATGGCACGAAGAGGATTCTGTCAATACGTCCTGGACGCATCAAAGCCTGAAATGGAAATGTTACACACGGGTGTGAAAAAACAAACAAACACACTTCAATCCTTCAACATCAACAACATTCTCCTGGGAGCACTAGAGAAGCTTAGAGAGAGAATTGGATGCCATTATAGAAGAAAATGTGCATGAAAGGGATGCTTTTTGTTTTGCAAGATCCAACAAAAAAAAGGCCCTAGGACCCTCACAAGACAGACTATTACTTTGGTGTGTAACTTCATAGAGACAAAAGTCTACAATGTTTCTTCACTGTTTCCTCAATGCAGAATTGACACTTACTTTGCGATTCTTTGCCAAGTGTAATAGTAATAATAATAACTTTATATATACAGAACTTTTCTCCTAAAAGGGAATCGAAGCACTTCACAGTTACAAAACGTAAAGAAGAAGAAAACATTTAAGGTTATAAAAGAGAATGATACAATACAGGATGGAACGGTACTGAAGTTATTAAATGCCAGACAGGTTGTGGTTCATTAATTAAATGCCTAGGTAAACAGGTAGGTCTTGAGCCTGTTTTTATAGATCTCCAGAGAGGGAGCCTCTTGAACTGTACGAGGCAGACTGTTTCAAAGAGTGGGAGAAGTGTGGTTAAAAGCTTGTCCCCCTCTTCCCCCCCCCCCCATTGTGTCCAAGACAATGTGGACAGCAAGCAGACCTGTTGCACATTTATTTATTTATAAAATATTTTACCAGGAAGTAATACATTCAGAGTTACCTCTCGTTTTCAAGCATGTCCTGGGCACAGAGTTAAGACAAATAATACAGGTTTACAAATACAGTTACATAATGAGCAGGGTATACATTATATACAAGACATTGCGTGCACAGTTAAAGATAATTTATATTATGGGCGAATGAAACACATGCTGTGGACTTGCCCCAAAATCGCCAGACTCTGGGATGCAATTAAAGATTGGCTAAACAGAATCCTAGACATGCACATCCCGTTAGATCCATGGTTGTTTCTCCTCAACAGGCCGCACATGGGCCTCACCAAAAAGAAGAATAAGTTAGTGGCGCACTTTGCGACAGCGGTACGCGGGGAGACCGCAGCACGCTGGAAACAGAATGAGATTCCCCTAATTGCTAAAATTCGGAATAGAATTTGGACAGTTTGCCAGATGGAGAAATTGACAAGCTTAGTCATGACACTGGCGCAAATTACCTAAAAGTCTGGTCGTCATGGTTGGCCCAGACAGATATACCGGGGGTGGAAAGGTCCACGATATGGCAATAATAAGAGCAAGTGCGTTCCCCCGTGATGATATTGCGCTGGGACGAAGTGACTGGACAGGTTAGGGAGCCGCAGACACAGGTAGACAAAACCATATGGACGAGGCATCTGGAGGGAACCCGACCGCCTCAGAAGCAGTGACCCAGTGGACACGGAGCATCCAACAGAACCACAGCAAGAGCCTCCCCCCCCCCCCCCCCCACCGCACCTTCTTCTCCCCTGGTTTGGTGGTTTGTGTTTTTGTCCGTTTGTCTGTCTGTCTACCCTGTTTGTCTTGTACTGACCCGTTGGGAATGTTTATGCATGGATAACTACTACCAGGTTGTAACTGTTCTTTAATGCAAATGTATGATATGTATGTACACCATGCAAGTAATTCATAAAATTCAAGTTGGAAAAAAACCGTTTGGGCCCCAAAGGGAGTTAAGGAGATTCTGGGAACTGTTAGGAGACCTTCATCTGCAGATCGAAGTGAGTAAACAGGAGTGTAGGGAACTAGAAGCTCTTTCAGACAGGTGGGGCCCTGGTCATGTATGTTCGGATTGCCTGTATCTATCAGCAGAGCAACCATTTCAAACCTGCATATTGGGAATTTTTCATAAAGTAACTGATGCTGGGCTTTAAACAACACGCAACTTCTCCACTAACCTTATTGGGTGACGGGAAGGACCACTACACACTCAAATGTTCCATATGGTAAACTGACTCACTAAGTCTATGGGTTAAGGCTAAGGCCCCGCTCCCTCAGTCAGCGCGCCCGCACTGCAGACAGGCGGGGCGCTGACAGACACAGACCGCTATATGTAGGGAGCGGGAGCCGGGGCTGGAGTGGGAGGGCGGGGCCTGGTTTAAGCGGAGGGGGGCGTGGTTTAAGCGGAAGGACCCGCTACCCCCCCCCCCCCGGGCTCGGGCTCCTGGGCTGCAGGAGGGAGCTGCTGCGGGCTGCCCTACTCACACGCTGACACTCAGGCACACACACACTCAGGCACACACACACACACACTCAGGCACATACACACACACACACAGGCAGGCACTCACGCACTCAGGCACACACATACACACACACACAGACAGGCACTCACACTGCTTTCCCTCCACACTCTCCTCCCCGCTTCCCGAAGCCTCCCCTCCTCCCGAAGCCTCCCCTCCTCATTGGCTCACAGCCACACCACGTGACACGTCGACGCTTGGGATTACAATTCTCTTGAATCCCCTAGCGGCTGACGCGTCACAGCGTGTAGTGAGCCTTGCAGGGAGGGGGGACTGGGACCGGCTCGGGAGGATTCCCCTGCTGGTGGGAAACGCTCGTGTGGCCGCCCGCGCCACCGGGCGCAGCGGGTCCCAGGCCTAAGGCAGGTCGCTATTAAATACACACATCTGCTTATACCTAAGAAGATGGTAAACATCAGTATGTTTTCATGACCAAACAAGTATAGCAATATCAAGTCAGTTTAATACCTGTATGAACAATTAACACAAATATATTCCATGTATAATATACGTTTCCAATAACAGTAAATGTATTCATTGGCATCACTAACTTCAAAACAGAGATAATGCCACTTAGCGTCATCAAAGAAAGCGCGAGACACTCCAAATCAATGATGGTTTTCACTTCATTTTGCTAAAACAGGACAGACCAAAAGTTTTGAATAGTTTTTTTTAATAGGTTATCATGGGCCTGGAGTAAGATAAAATGTAACAATGGTAATGTATAAGATCTATAACCAGAATTATTTATATTAAATGAAGAAATGTCACAAATGTGGAGAAAATACTCCTTGTTGTGGAGTGTCCCGCAATTCAATGTCTCTGCTGTGTGTTTGAGGAGCCAATATTAATATGCTGTGTGTTATTGTTCTCCTTGTGTTTCATTTTTCAAAACTTGAACAGCTTTTATGGATATAGATTCATGGTGATTTACTACACTTTTCTACTGTCACGTGTGCTACAGAAAAACAAATAACCAACATCTATAACTTCATCTCACAGCGTTATCAATGCATCTCAATGCATAGTGACTTCTATCTTTCCAGAGTACAAAGCAAGCTTAGCAGAGTTTCAGCCAGTCCTTTGGGCGGTGTAGCTTGAGTCCAAGTTGATTAAAAAATATTGCATGGTCACCTTGGGCTGTCAGACAATTATAGCTCTCCCAGCTTCATTATGTCAGTGAAAGTCATGCAGAAAAATATTAGGAAAGGGCCTTCCTTCCTGTAACACGCCAATATAGCTAACACCCTTCCTGGTGTTTCTTAATAAAGGTTGTTGTGCTGGGAAATGTTGCCTATGACCTATTATAATTCTTTTTAAGCAAGTAATAAATAACATAAAAGCGCGAAGAAACTGAAGATATTTACCCTTCTTCCCGAAGGTTCCCATAACAGACTATGTGCAATAGCCAAAACTGAAATCAGAGCATCCTTAGAGTGCATTCAATTCCAGGAACACCTCCATGTCTTTGGAATGCTAGAAGCTCACATATGTTCTGACAGGTCTGAGAGGCAGCAAATGTCTCATATTTCAGTAAGATTCGCTCTGCTTGTATTAATGCAAATAGTTTGCTCTGCTTTCCACAGACATCCCTTCACATGCAGGCTGAAGTCAGCACCGCGCCTTTGAACTCATTTCGAAAAGAGCCAAGCACACCTAAACCTTTCTAAATTCCATTTGTCAAGACAAACTACTACATTGGAGGCAAATGCAGGATTTTGTTTTTGGTTGGGGGGGTGGGAGGGGTGGCTCTCAGCATTAAAATAGTTGTGTTCTTTTCTCACTTCTCTGGAATCTGTTCCACACTGAGGAAGAGCAGAGCAATCTACAAGTGGAACAAGGGGGTTGGAGCAGATAAAAATGGGAGTACCCATGCTTCCTTCTGCTCTTGAGGCTAGTAACCGTACGTCTTTTGTAAAGAGGGCAGGAGGAGCAATTCCTTCTATCATCACTGACATTATACTCAAAGCCCTGTTCCTTAAACGCTCTACCTGGCTTGAACACTTCTTTTCCAGACATCAGCAGTGTCTTAGTGGCTGTACGGATTTGTCCTTTTCCCCCCCTTTTTCTACACAGCATAACCTTACTACTTGTTTGTGTTTTCTATCTGTAGTGCTTTGCCGATATGACCCAGACACACACCATAGCTGTCCATGTAATAGACTGCCCTTGTTTGAAATACCTTGGGAACTAATGGTGAGGAGACACATTTATCAAATGTCCTTTTATGACCAAACATCTAAAAGTATGATTATGAGGGGATTCAAAATAAGACAATTGAGATATTAGAATATTATAACTAAGCTCTTGAGACATGTCGTAAAGGTAGGAATAGCTCAATTTATTTTTGATGTTATTTCATGCAGCAGTGCCACCTACTTGAGAAGACAATGAACTAAGTGGGGTGAAATAATTATTACTCATACTCACAAGATCTATAGGAAGTATAATGTGCAGGTCTCCCTGCTTTTTACCTTGGAGTATTTTTAAATGTGGTTCAATTATAGATATGATACAGAAACTGTCAGTGCTCACAAAATACTAAAGATAACTTAATACAAGTTCCTGAATGACTCCTAATATGGGTACAGTTTTCCAACGTTCAGCCTAAAGAGGCAATCCAAGCTGGCAATCTTTTTTAAACATAGGATTGAAGCAGGAGAACGCCAGAGCTGAAACCCATTCATTTCAGCTCTGGGGAAACCCTGCCTCCGAAGAGACAGACCTCTGTAGGGGGTGCCAGTAACCTCTCTGGTCGGCTAGCAGGGATCATTTAATGGCAGCATTGATAGCTCCCGATCTTGGCAGGCCAATAGGAAGCCGTGGTGTCTTCAGGTTAGGATTCCTATTGGCCCGCGTGGCGCAAGAGATTTAAACTTTGCCAAGGTACCGGCACCCAGTTTGGAGGTCTGTATCTCGGGAAGCAGGGGGTGTCCGGAGCTGAAATTAATGGGGTTCAGCTCCGGACACCCCGTGCTTCAAAACAATGTTAAAAAAAAGTAAGGAATAAAAAAACAAGCATGAATTGCTCCTTTAAACTGCTAGCTCTTTGAGGCATGGACCTGTTTCTCTCACTGTCCCAATTTTCAGTATTGCGTGTCTTTTATCCTGTTTAGTATACAAAGTTGACACAATATACGTAAAAATTATACATACTTACAAGTAAAGCAAATGAGAATGTGGTTCCATTTGCAATTAAATACTTTCTATGCTAACAGCTGCCCCAGGATAAGCCACATGTAGAAGATAAAGGGACCCTCAGAAAATATGGTAAAAAAAAGCATATTTATAGCAGACAGGCGCAAACTCCTTGATAAAGAACTTATAGTTTGAAACGCGTAGGAGGTTACCGTCTATGCTCTGGTTATTCCAATAAACTTTTTTGGATCCTCACCTTGCTCCTTTTTGGCTGCGCACTACTCCTTACTTTTCTACTTTGGATCTTTCAGCAGCAGCTGCCCGTCTATCCAGTCCCGGAAGTGGGAGATTGTGAGAACAATATTCTTCATTTGAAGTGGACATTCCCAATGAAATAGAGGGTTGGTGACAACTTCACTTATCTCCTGTTTTCAGGGATTACCTGTCATTTGAAGTGCTTCATGGATATACTCAATTCACTGTATATATGAACATGGATTCACTCATGCCTCCAATAACCTGGATTTAATTACATAGTTATATTTGCCTGGTACTAGAGCATTCTCACTATGCTCTGCAAACAGCATTAGAGAGGTTCCAGCCGCTTATAAAGCACAACGTGTAAATGTTCCTACTAGAAAGGACAATACATCGTCTGTAACACACCACAAATGTGTACATTGCTTCCTCAAACAATACATACTGAAACATTATCTCATCCAGTTCTGGGTAACTATATGAGCATTGAGGGAATCAATGTTGATATTAACTATTCCAACTATGTTATATTCCTGTTTGCTATGTACTATGCTTGGTGAATTTGAGGCACCATATAGAATGCTGGGGTACAAGTCTGCTATAAACACACTGACATTTTCTAAATGAATTGCAAATCTATAAGATTACGGGGATGGAAAAAGTCAATCGGCATTTAAGTTTTAGCAATAACCTTTTTGTTTCCAATGCTTAATTAATGGTAATCCATGACCACGTGATCGAACATCTTCCAAAAAGTACAAGGCGTATGCAACTTGTACAGATAAATACAGGAGTCGGAAATCCAGTGAAGAATAGCCTGTTGTGGGCATCTCATGTACAACCGCTGCCATAAAGAGCACTTTATGTGGTGTAATTAAAGGCATAGAACATCCATTCAATGTGCTGAGAAGTTGCTTCCTAGTGCAGGAGAAGAAATCGGTTCCAGTCAGGAAAGCAACTTCACAGCATATTAAATAAGGGTCTAAATGAACTACAGGGCCCCCACACACTACATCCGGGGTGGGCAACTCCAGTCCCCAAGGGTCACCAACATAACATGCTTTTTCAACTGTGCTTAAGCAGGGATATCCTGAAAACCTGACCTGTTGGTAGCCCTTGTGGGCTGCAGTTGCCCAACCCTGCACTAAATGCATAGTAGATCAAACAAAAGGTACCACAACCTGTTAAAAGCTAGTCTTGTAGCCAACTTTTTTTTCCTTTCTTAAATGATTGCTTGATGACCAATAATAACCTAAACAGGAAATGAAATTCAATTTGTTTATTCCGCAAAGGCCTTTGTAACATAGAAATTTTAAGAATATTTTTGGAATGTTAAAACAACAAATCCAATGAATAAATTACCCCTAATCCCATAAAATTTCCGAATCTTTCTTAAAATATACCCTCTTTAGCTCTATGTACAAAACTAACCACAACACTCATATTTATGCCAATAAAATCCTACATAACTGCTTGTGGCTTATGTTACAGTGATAGATACTAATTCCTCAACTAGATTGAACCCTAGGGCTTTGCTAGTCAAAAGCATCTGCCATTTGTTAGTTTGTTAGACTGATGTTTAGCCACAATGGAAACCAAGTCTTTGCCAAGTGGTTCAGTACTAACAAGCCTCTGTTGGCCAAATACAAAGTGTACATGCAATGAGTAGATTGTCTTTAGTCAAAGGGAAATCCCCTAGCTACCTACCAGGCTCTTACACATCTGAATATTACATTAACCCATTCTCTTGTGCATAGGCGCAATAATCCTTTTGGAGCATACTACGGATTTCAAAATCCCACAGACTGCTTCCAAAGCCAATTTCAGAAAAATATGACAAAGGCCACTATTCAATATGCTGTAAATACACTTCCCATGTGCTGGAACTCTATTCAAAGGAAATAGTTTCTTGCACCAGGAAGCAGATTCACAGCATATTGAATATGAGGCTTAATTTGGTAATGGGGAAGATTTTAGTCCTATTCACGTAAATAGTGTTGAACTATTGTCTAGGATGTGGAAGTAGATGCACAACATATTAAATAGTGTCAACGACGGGTATCGGGCATTCCCCCTCATATTACCTAAATGCTTTGAAGACGGTCTTGACCAGGAGGGACCAACTCCAGTCCTTAAGGGCCACCAACGGGTCAGGTTTCAAGGATATCCCTGCTTCAGCACAGGTGGCTCAATCAGTGGCTCAGTCAGAAGCAGAGATATCCCTAATACCGCGCCTATTGGCAGCCGAGGACTGGAGTTGGTCACTCCTGATCTTGAGGATAGAATCAACTGAGGGTTGCTTCAATGTTCCCAGTGGGATTGATTTTCATTAACAAATCTGATGCTGTTTTTTGCCCTCATTTTGTAGCATGGTGTGACGGTGCGGGGGTAACCAGGCTCACTAATAAAGGTTAAGCCGTTTGGTTACCTTTGATCCATGTTTTGGGGTTTGGGAGTGTCAGCTCTTGAGCCAAGTGATTGTCAATGCATGCTGTAAAAATGTGCGACAATAAAGAATTGTTCTGTGTTTTACCTTTCCAGGTGAGCAAGCAAGCAGAGATTGCTAGGCTATGAGTTTCAAGAGGGGTTTTACGGAGAAAGTCTTGTCAGAAGGTGTCTAGGTAGCAGGATTCCAGAGTTGCTAGATACCCCAAAAATGTACCCAGGAGTCAGGTAGGATTCTCGGATACATTGAGACACATTACTCCGGCAAAATCTCCCCTTGAAAACACTTGCGCGACTCACCGCTAGGATAACCTGCTTCAGCACAGACCAGAAAGGTAAATGGGGCATTGGGATATGTGGTATCCCTAGAACGGTCAAGGGGTCCCTAGTATAAGAGGGGGTGCCCAGTTAATGCCCAAGTCACCCAGAACCTGGGTTGCAAGGAGTTTTAAAGTCTAAGTCTGGTATAGTGTGTGGGGAATATGGCTAGTAGGAATAAAAGTGCAGGATTCTTATTCTATTCCCCATAACCATAAGACTTAGAAATGTTTAAAGAATATATTTTATTAAACCAGTATGTTTAAAGTATGTATATGCTTGTGCACGGTATATGAGCTGGGGACTTCCAGGTCCAGGGTTTCGAGAAACCATTTGCTACCAAGCTTGGTGCCATAAAGTCTACTCGTGTCCCTGACATGAAAGCCTCCGAGGTTGCCAAGTGTGAAAGCCATTTGGGTACCGGAGTTAGCCTTAAGTACTCATGTCCAGGGATGGATGGAAGTCCTTGGACCACCATTTGTCCCAACCCAGACTTTGAGGAGCCTAACTCAGCTCCTGCATGACAAGTGGCAGAGGTGCCAGGTCGCTGCATGCCCTTGTCAGATGCCAAAGTCCCGCTTGCCCAGCTTCAGTAGACTGGCAGCGCTCCGATTGGCTGGTAGGAATATTCCCACGCTCGGATTGGCTGTAGTATTTCATGAATGAACTCTGAAATACTATAAGAATGCCTCAGCCAATCCAGAGGTCAGATTTTAAGCGCCAGAACAGCAGCAGCAAATTTGAATGTACCAAAAGATGCTCAAAGAGAAATAGCAGTGACCTGGCTTCAGAAATTTCAGGTCGAGAAATTTTCTAAGTCCCACTTTTTGCGGCCAAGTGCTCAGAATTGAACGTAGCGGTCATAGCTGGGATTTCGAGATGAAAATAGTTCCAGGACGTTTGGAGCTAGGTCGCGGTCAAGTTATTTCAACTCCTCTGGAGCAGATCCAGCGGTGGCGTCAGGAACTTCATGTCGATTTGAGTTCCAGAACACTCCGTTACAAGTAAGTAAGCTAGGAAAGTCTAGTTTTCAGCCCAGACCCCCAGTAAGTGTGTCTTTCTCATGTATTTTGTGTTACATTGTGCTTAGCCTATTTTAAGTGAATAAATTACAATTTATTTTACCAACTTGTTTTGCCCAGTATCCCGGTATAAAAGGTGTAAATGCCTGGTCTCCCGTGACACATGGATATTTTGATCGCTTGATCTCTCTTTATAATTATGGACCAACGACCTTATCTCTCTGTGACTTTCCAAGACAAATATTAGATAATGTAGTTTATTATATTGATGTTTGCTCACAAGACTGTCCAGCATGCTTTGAGCGGCGTATAAAACACTACGGATACCAAGAAGTATTACCTTAGGGATTTCCAATAGTTAAAGTTTTAGATTGTCTCTTGCTATCAAGCCGTTTGCCAGATCACTTTCATCACAAAAAAAACACACTTTGCATTCATTTCTTTCATTCATCATTTTGATAACTGGTTTGGTCAAAAGGCATAATGTTGAATTTTGAAGTTGGCAAATGCTAGCATGGTCTTTTAAACTGTTTGGGGGTACTGTGGAGTATGGTTATGAATAAGCAGGGGTTTGGACTTAAAGCACTTCTATTTGACTTATGCAACTACATTCTTTTTTTTTTTTTTTTTTTTATACTATAGGTTCAAAAGTTTGACATTTGGAAAATGGGAATCCTGATTGGTTGAAATGGTAGGTATTACTAGCCCAGGAATGCCCCATAACACATACGCATCACGAAAAACAGAACACAAACAATATGTATTCTACAATAATGACTCACTTTGATGCACATGCCTCACATAGTAAATATGGGCCATTGTCTGATTATTTCGCTTGTCCTTTTAATAACAGTTTTGTTCATTGACTAAGCAGTGCTATTCCATAAAATACATTTCCACGTAAATTGGCCAGAAGGCGTCTTCTGGAGCTGGCAGGTTTAATCTAGCACAATGAAGCAGGCACACGCTGACGTCATCGTGGGGGTGTGGTCATTCTGGGGAGAGGTGTGGCTGTGGCCCTCCAAGGCAGTTCTATGCTGTACTGCCAGGGATTCAGACCTAGACATCTGACGTCACCACGGGGCGCCCTGACGTCACCACGTGGACATCAGCGTCATGGTAATGCGACTGAACAGGGAGGGGTGATTATCAGGGGGGTGGTATATATTTTGACTGTTTTCTAGTGTTTGGTAGCCTTCACCTTGAGAAAGGCAGTATTAGACTGCCGAAAAGTTGGTCTTTATGGCATATTAAACCTCCTTTTGATTAAGACCGGGTGCCTGCTTCTTCATTGTACTGGAACATTTTGGGACTTCATGAGGTCCCCAGGACCAGCGCACCGGCAGCTAAGTACCCCACCTCTATTACCATTGTTATTGTGTGCGTGTCTCATCCTCTATCTAGGTTTAATCTAGCACCACTAAATAGTTATGTGTAGAGACAATGTGAAATAAGTCAGTTATGAAACTAGTTTGTCTGATGTTTTCAAGCAGCAATCACGCCTAGTCGGTTTCTCTCTTTTACTATGGATTTTATTTATTTATTTACAGAATTGGAACTGGAATAAGCTCCATGTATGTGTCGGTTTCCCAGGATATTTTCTTGTTACTGTACGTTGCTGGGTGTTCCCTCTTCTTCAGGCAAATCAAAATGTTCACGAAATCTTGCGGGCCGATAGGAAGCAGCAACATCATTTTGGCTTCCTATTGCAAGGCCATTTACGCACCCATGTGAAAACACCGGTAAACCAGTAAGTATATCGGAGATCGGAAAGCTCCCGGACCTCAAAACTGCACAGTTTTGCTCCGGGGGGTATCAGCCAGGTCGAATTATGTAAAAAAAGAAAAAAAATCAATAACTAAATTGAGCGGGACTCTGGCTTTCAAAGATTCTATCGGTACAAAACCCCAGAACACGGGAGCAGAGGTTTTGAGCATTCTTAAGAATGTTCTCAGATGGTAGTAATTTCCTGTCCTCTATGTACAGGGGTGCTCAAACTGGGGGGGATCGGCAGTTAGAGGTCCAGCACTCTCCCCCAAGGCATTTAAATGAAATGCCGGGGGACCGCGCGAGGCCTCGGTAACTTTCTCCTACCGTGTCTTCGGCGATGTGTCGCCATGGCAACGTGATGTCACATGACCCTGCTGCGTCATTTGACGCCTGAACTGAGGGGGGGTTGAGGGGGGAGGGGGCTCGAGAACAGGGGAGAAGAGCAGGCAGGGGGCGCAGGGGGAAAACTTTGCACACCCCTGCTGAATAACATTATGTTATTTGCTTAAAATCCTTTTAAGCTGGGTTTCCAAACACTGTGTACATTTAAAAAAAATGCATTTAGAAATGTTCCCTATAGTTCTAAGCCCATTAAATACAGGATTGCATGTTTAGTATCTACCCTTGCTCGGGCCTCAGCACTAGACATAATTAATACTGTCTGCATACTGTCCTTAAAACGCATAAACTTAGATTGTGCAGGTAACTGAGATGATTTGCTAAAATTGCACTGGTAACATGATTTTGTCTCAGTCAAGAGTCTATTCTTACAGTCTCCAGAGATATGATGAATGTTCCCTGGTGAAACGAGACAATTAAAAGGCCTTTGCTTTGGCAGGAGTGGCTATTTTTTATTTGCATGCATATACGTATGTACCCTGCCGTGGTCAGGGGCACAGGAGTGCCAACATTCAATCATTCAAATGGTTTCTGTTGCTCATATTTCTGTTTTTAAAAGAGGTACTGACATTTTCCGTTTACCTTTGCTGTTTAAATGACGTTCGCGTGCAATATAGGAGTCAGCATCTGCCGTGTTCGTGATATTTTTCATCAAGCTGCTGATATGAAGAATATCTATCTTCAGGTGCTTTTGCAGCATGGGAGAAGGAGAGGCTCAGCGAGTAGACGCTGACTCTGGACACCTTGGGCAAGTCACTTTATCTCCCTGTGCCTCAGGCACCCAGATCACAGATTGTAAATTCATCTGGGCAGGGACTGTCTAACAATCCTATGTGCTGCGTACCGCGCACTACACTGTAATTGTGAAGCGTTGAGTCCCATAGGGAGAAAAGCGCTATATGAAATAAAGTTATTATTTTTATAGTTATTGCAGTACAGAATCCATTCACATAGCTCTGAAGTTAAGGTAGAAAGCTGCTTTCCTGCAATCTCCCCACAGCCCGTGGCGTACGCAGAGGCTGGTATGTGCAGAGGAAAGGGGAATGTGTCCCATCTGAATTTTGAAATTTAAACATTATCTTGGAATGTTTCCTCTTATGAGGCTGCCTGATTGCTGCAGAAACTTGTTGCTAAGGTTATTTCAGGTCTGGAACTGATTTCAGTGCCTACATTTGCATTACAAGTGGTTATCGAAACTGAGCTCATCGCCTCAAACTCCATCGATGTTGCCAGAATTCGGCTGCTTGCTTTTTACATCCCCCATGCATCTGACTAACATCCTATAAGTAAGTCATTGAAGTAATCTTTACATACTGTATCCTCGTTTACAGCAAACTCTGCGCACCCACGACGACTGTCTCGACAAAGTCTACTGAAACGTGAATGGAATGTTTGCTGGGGCTGTACAAAAGAAGCTATTAAAAAAAAAAAAAAAAGATGCCCCTTACACATAATGAAACTCCAATACTGTGCACAGACTGTGCTATTCGTTGTCACCGGGACTGCCCTCTCTTGCATTTGTAGGGAACTGAGAAAAGCTTTGCCAGAAATAAACAAGCAAAGGGCAACACTGCAGGTTCTTCTTCATAGATTGGTTTCGAGCAGCAAAACATGTGAAATCTTATATGTTTTTTTTTAAAGTAAATCAGTTCTGTAGTATAAGATAATAGTGACCGTTGTTTTTTTAATTCAACTCTTAATGCCATTTTCAATGTGCTTTAATATGTTGAGCATCCTTTGATTTCTATAGCAGGCTTTACGCCACCTCCCCAGCAGTGCAAAATTTTTGTAACACTTTCCTGTTTGTAATAATTTGTCGCCAATGTTCCCAGCAGTTTGAGCTGCAAAGTGTAACAATTAATAATGTTACCTTAGTAATATCCGGATTCATTGTAACTGCTGAGTTACACTAACTGAAGGATTAATTGGAACTGAAAGGAAGCCATTTAGTTAGGCACACAATCAGGATTTGTACAGATTAATAAAAGGAACACCATGTCACACGCTTTACATATAAAATTAAGGGGGGGGGAGGGAATGGGGGGAATGCTGCTTTAAACTGCGGTACCTCTAAGACATGTGCCTGGGCTGGTCGCTACAACTGTGCGTGTAGGGAAGTCATTCTTTGCTTACAAAATATGTATTTCCTATGACACTTTCTATATACATGGAATGAATGCAGGACTTGCAGTACTCTGGCTCACATATGGGGAAAGAGCCCATTTCCCCCCCCTCTCAGCAAACTAGAGCTATCCATCACTTAACAGAGATACTTCCTGTTTTCAATCAGTTGGGAAGGCATGACTTCCAACCCAAATACTTGGCTTGGCACGCTGTTCATGTGTTGATAGATGCTTTTATAACCACTTCATTCCACCTGATTTTTTTTTTCCTTCTTCTGCATCACATTTTTTGTGAGTTGGAGATAGGGCAGATGTTTGCAGGGGGGGGGGGCAGAAGGTGGGAGAAGACTGCGTCAGATAGATGACAGAAGTTAGTATAGCTCTGACAGATGTTACTGCATAACCTCAAAATGACATGCAAATAATAATAATAAAAAAAAAAACCTTGGAATTTGGCCAAAAATATACACGTCAAAAGTGATAGAAAGCTGTAACAATATCTATGTCACAATGCTGTATTTTCCATACACAACCTGTGCTTTTGGATTAACATTGCCACAGGTGATTAAATTACCAGTAGTTTATTAAGAATGCCAGCACACAGGTTAAGTACATAGCAGGTCAGCTTTCTCCCCACTCCTATTCTTCTCATGCTTTCTGTAGTCAGAAACCGTGCAGACAGAAAGACTAGATAAGCACAGATTTTTTTTTTAAGAAGTCCTAGGAATCAGTAAACTGCCGATGAAAAACATATTTCTACAAGTGAATAACCCGGCATCGTATCCTGCGATCTTTTCCGAACACCAGTTTTTATTTGCACACCCGAGATTGGGAACGCTCAAGAAAAAGAACAAAAATCCACGGAAAACGCTGCGTATTTAAAAAACAGAACGAATTTCCAAGAAAAGCCATTTACTATCAATCTGGCAGACGTAGGAATTTACCCTCAAATAGTTCTGATTTCGGTTTTTGTTTTCATTAAGGACATTCTCATTTTCATGTTAACCAAGAAGTTAGAGCTGAAGGGAATACGAATAAACACGCTTATGTAATGCCTCGAACGTCACTGCCAAGACCCGAGCAGTGTATGGGAGCAGGGCAAGCTCCAGCAAGCCCTGGAAACATGACCATCTAGAGGAGGAGATCCTTTTCACCACCTCCTTTTCTGTTCTCAGAAACAATCCCGCGTAGTTACCAAGGAAGCCCCTTGATTACGAAATACATATTGCACTGCCAATTTTTTTTTTTTTAGCAAAACAAAACCAAGCTATGAAATAAAAAAAAAACATCTCATGAAAGACAGGAATTAAGAGTTAGGTAGCAAATAGGTGTTAAAAGTAGGGGCGGGAGATGTTTAATGTATTGTTGAACTTATCCGTTTTAGATAATAGTTTCTACAATCCTAACTTGGCATTCCATGAGGGAGCAGAATATAGATGGCACATATTTTTTTTTTTAAATATTTTGTTTTGTGAAGGAAGATACATTTTTCTTGTCCGCCATTTAAATGTACCCCCCACCGCACGCCCCCCAGTCATTCCCTCTCTGCTCGTCTTGCTCACATTTTGCAGGGTGCTCTCTGTGGCCCTCCCTTGTGAGCAACATACAAGGAGGGGATCTGTGCCCTTTTGAAATGTTGGGCGGTATGACGGCTTTCTCGGGGCCCCCCCCCCAGGTTGTTGAGCGGGGGGACAGCAACCTGTTCTATCAGCGTGGGGTGGAAATGAGCCCAGTGGAAGAAGGGGCATGGCCGACCGAACGGAAATCGGGCCCCTCTTCCGGGATCGATGAGGCCCGGGACAATTGTCCCACCTCTCCCCCTACCTGTGGACCTGGGTATGACATGGGCAGGATATAAAACAATACATTTATTATCCTGCTCCCTAGACAAAGGTACATAGCATCAATGAATGTGCTATACATTGCAGCTTAGTGCTGCTTAGTAACTGTGCCCCATACAGTAAGAACTATTTGCAACAGGGTGGGAGGGAAAGAAAATAAAGTAGCTATCATATGACGCTTTTATTGAAGCGCAGCTGTAGAGGCTTTTTTCCTTCCCCAATCCCATTTACACGTATTGTATTTTTTTACTTACATAGTGTCAACCATGGGGCATGTATACAGTATCAAGGCTAAAGTGGTGTAATATTTAGCAAAGAAAAAAAATCCCAATTGAAAGAAATAAGATTGTTTTTAAAAATCCAGAACAATTTCTTTGGCCCCACATTTATCCCCTTTTGTTTTCATACATAAACGCTCCCCCTCCCCCCCCCCCATGTACGCAGTGCTTCACAGAAACAATATAGAAGACATCATATAGAAAGGAATAACACAAATAAGTGCATAGTGTACATGTCACCTAAAGAAGCTTGTTATTTTTCAAATGCACATGAACAAAAAGTATATATTTAACATTTCTTTATGGCTTCATTACATGGCTTGAGACATACTTTCAAGAGCCATAACTTCAGTGTCCCCGGACCCCTGATCACAGAGTTCCTCCCAGGCCACGGAGACTGTCCTCAGCAGTAACAGCTGTAATATGTACAGTACCCCAGCCATGTGACATTCCTGCACTATCATGAACCTTGTCCCCAAAACATGTATGCAATGAAAGGATGTATTATTTGGAATCCTCCAAATTCATTAACATTTAAACTACGCAAGACCTCTTTTTTTTTTTTTTCAACAAAAAAATTCCAAGATGAGCTAAGAATAAAACATAAAACTCATGATTGGTCCAATCCTATTCTCCATCATTTTTAATATTAACCAATAAAAGGTTTTAATACATGTAATTTACTATACATCACTGCGAGTGCATTCGAAAGGGATTTCTTCTCTCTACCCTGGTTATTGACAGTATTTCTTCTGATTTTGAATGCCACTTTTCTAATTACAGTATTTTCTTTTCCTAGATCATGTTGTATTGTTGCATTTGCAATCAAATTTTTGCTAAACAACTTTCATTTAACACACCTCACAAATACTAGTCTACATAACAAATAGTACAGAAAGGTGTAATAAACTGTGAAGAACTTACTTCTAATGTGTGGCACCTTTGGTTGAACCAACATAGTTCTGCACATATTTTTATAAATGAGCTGTTAAGATAGTTCTTCATACATCAACAGGCCGTACACCCCACAAAACAAACACATCCCAATCAATTCTGCAGAGCAACTTGTTTGGATAACAAGTTAAAATAAGAATTGAGATGCAGAAAAAGTATTTTACTTTTAAATCGCCAAATATTTTGGCTAGGGAATTGATATGTTTTCATGTTCCCGTTGAATTTCGCCATTTTTTGGGACAGAAATGAAGAAACACATTGTATTTTGTTACATTACATACTAATGCACGCATACAATATCATAATGCATTTAAATTAGTAGGTCATGTGTCTTTATAAGACTTCTTGGTTTGCATTTGCACTGCCTTTCAAGCAATACTGGATGATTTCTATCCAAACTTTAACCTCATTACTAATAGGAAACATCTTGTCCCTGCTTGGTCCCGTCTCCAGTGAAGAGGCTGGAACTTTTTATATATAAGGGAAAAAAATGTCTTTTCCACATTTGTGTATGCACAGAAACATGTGTTAGTGGTTTCCGTGCCCCCAAAAAGCTTCTCGGGAGAACAAGGAGAATTCCTTAAGAAGCATAATTAAACAAAATTATCCTGGAAAAGCAAACTGGAGTGACGGAAATGTATTAATCTTAATGTTAGAATGGCCTCTTCAAATGCAGATGTTAGGCTGAAAAGACCAGACACGAAAAGGATTTGAGTGATCGTCTTGTTCCGTGCAACTTTCATGGACAAAGTAAGGAAGGACACACGTCACTGTGAGAGGTCTCAAGATCTCGAGCAAGAAGATCCAGCGGGACAAAACAGAAAAAGAATCTGACCGTCAACTTAGGAAAATGATGGTGATTTTATAGCTAAAGAGTAAACCATTATCTATGGATTGAAAACATATGTTTTTTTTTTTTTAATTTCGGAAGGAAAGGCACAAAAACAGCTGACTTCATTTTTCACCCAAATTTGCAAGGTAATCCAAGGTACATTAATGTACAGTATAAACTATAATCTCTACACTACACCCCGTTTAAGGTATGGGTCACATGCCCTAACATTATGCAAGCTTTGCTTCCATTACGGTTTTTTTATTATTTACTATTATTTAGAAATGTGGTCAGTTTTTTTTTTTTGAACGTTTTTATCACGTTTAAGCAAAACGTTTACTTATTTGCACCAGTGGATTTTTTTTCTTTTAATTGGAGCATTGTGATTATCTCACCAATCACTTCCCACCTAAGGCCGCGCTTATAGTGCTGGCAACGCGGCCGATGACGTTACCCGTCACCCCCAGTGAAAGTTGTAATTTGATTTGAAGCGTCTGTCGCGACGTCACCAAAGGGGCAGGCCGTAGTCTCTGATTGGCTAAGAGACAGTCACATGTGGCAACTGTCTCTAAAAAAATCAAATAGACCCGGCTTCCAAATTTTCCGACGCAACGTCGCTGTCGCGCTTACTATAAGCGCTGGCGACAGAGTCAGTTGATTTGTTTTGGAGCGACGTCGCCAGGCACTATAAGCGCAGCCTTAGTTTTCTAGAGCAGGGGTGCGCAAACTGGGAGGGGGGCACGAGACTCACTTACCTGGCTTCAGTCCACGGGTCTCCATGGCAACACGGCATCCAATGATGCCTCAGGGTCATGTGACGTGACATGACCCAGCAACGTCATTTGACGCCATATTAGAGGTAAGGTGGGAGGGCACGACACAGAGGGAGAGAAGGCAGGGGGTGGGGGGTCAGCGCAGGAAGTTTGCGAACCCCTGGTCTAGAGAATGATGGAATCGCAATGAAGTAGGAGAGGAAAATAAAGAGAGGACGTCGCTTCACCTGTGGAAGGAGAGGTTCTTGTAATTAAAATAAATTTACACGTGGACTATTAAAACTTTTCATAAATAGTTTTACGAATTGTTAAAAAGGTGTCAGCCCCAGAGAATACACCTATTGAATGAATGACTGCCGTTAGTTCCCGGTAAAACTCGGCCCCATGGCACCTGCCTGTGTTGACCGCCTCCTTGCTGCAGCCCTCCTGCTCCTTTGGAATCCCAGCGCCACGGACGTCACCGCGACTTTGCACGGTGGCGTGTTGCCATGGAAACACAACGTAATTTGATGTCACATTGCCATGGCAACGAGGCGTTGTGTGACGCTACGTTGGTGAGGTCACGTGGAGTCATTTGACGCTGGGATTCCAAAGGAGCAGGAGTGCTGCAGCAATGATGTGGCCGCCACAGGAGAGTGCCTTCCCATTAGGTCCAATAGGCCAGAGTGTGCGGCAAAAGCATATGGAGGCAGACATTTTTGCTGCCCTAGGCCCGGGCCTGATCTGTAATCTGCCACTGGGAGAACTACAGATTCACTTTGCTGCAGTTTCAACAGTTCTGAAAATCTGCGCAAAAATGTCATTGAACTTTTGGCGCCAAAAGCTCTACTCAAATGGCCCAAATTCTCTATTTTCGCCTTTTTAAAGTGGCATACCAGCCGTCCCGTGACGTGATATATATATATATATATACAGTGTTCGACAAACCTATACATTTGCTCGCCCCGGGCGAGTGGATTTAACCCCCGGGCGAGTAAATATTGGACCAAGCAGCACACGTTTGGTACTAGGTGGCGAGTAGATTTTTTTGTGTGGCGAGTAGATTTTTTGGTGATTTGTCAACCACTGTATATATATATATATATATATATATATATATATATATATATATATATATATATATATATATATATATATATATATATATATATATTTTACCAGATCGATTGAATTTCAGAAGTGAAAGTAATTGAAAGTACAATGCCCATTGACTTTCCAGCATTAATTACATTTGTGACAAACTTTTGTATCGAAGCAAACTTTACCGCCAAATCGAAAAAGGTGATAGTCGCCAAGTTCGATAAAACACGCAAAACGTCTACATAGTTACATCCATGCATACCCCGCATTAACGTACGCAATGGGACCGCAGCATGTATGTAAAGCGAAAATGTACTTAAAGTGAAGCACTACCTTTTTCCCCACTTATCAATGCATGTACTGTACTGCAATCATCATATACGTGCATAACTGATGTAAATAACGCATTTGTAACAGGCTCTATAGTCTCCCCGCTTGCGCACTGCTTCGGTACAGGTAGGGAGCCGGTGTTGCTGTTCAGGACGTGCTGACAGGCGCATGCGTGAGCTGCTGTTTGCCTATTGAGCGATTTGTACTTACTTGCGAGTGTACTTAAAGTGAGTGTCCTTAAACCGGGGTATGCCTGTAGTAGATGAAGTTGAAAAAAGACGTACGTCCATCAAGTTCAACCTATGCTAAATTTAGACAACAGATACTTTATCCTATATCTATACTTACTTATTGATCCAGAGGAAGGCAAACAAAAAACCCCAGAGTCATATAATCCAATGATATCTCATAAGGGGAAAAATAAATTCCTTCCTGACTCCAAGAATTGGCAATCAGATTACTCCCTGGATTAACATCCTTCCCATGTTTACTTATTTGGTATATCCCTGTATACCTTTACTTTCTAAAAAGATGTCCAATCTTTTTTTGAACAAATCTATTGTATCTGCCTTCAAAGACTCCATGGGTAATGAATTCCATATTTTAACTGCCCTTACTGTAAAGAACCCTTTCCCCTGTTGCTGGTGAAATCTCCTTTGCTCCAACCTTGAGGGATGCCCCGAGTCCTTTGTACTGCCGTTGGGATGAATAGTTCTTTTGAAAGCTCCCTGTACTGTCCCCGAATATATTTGTATATAGTTATATCCCCTCTTAGACGCCTCTTTTCTAATGTAAATAAATCTAACTTGGCTAGCCTCTCCTCATAAGATACAGTAGATTGTCCATTCCTTTTATTAATTTGGTGGCTCTTCTCTGCACTCTCTCTAGTTCCATAATGTCTTTTCTAAAGAGAGGTGCCCAAAATTGTACTCCATATTCAAGGTGTGGTCTTACTAATGCTTTGTAAAGGGGCATAATTATGTTTACTTCCTTTCCATCCATTGCCCATGTAATGCAAGATAAGATCTTGTTTGCCTTTGCAGCTACTGCATGACATTGGGCACTATTGCTTAGCCTGCAGTCTACAAGCACTCCTAAATCCTTCTCCATCAAGGATTCCCCCAATATATCCCCATTTAATTTGTACGTCGCCTGCTTATTCTTGTTTCCCAAATGCATAACCTTACATTTATCTGTATTAAACCTCATCTGCCATTTACCTGCCCAAGTTTCCAATCTCTCCAAGTCCTTCTGGAGAGAAATTACCTCCTGCTCTGATTCTACTACCTTATACAATTTAGTATCATCAGCAAAGATGGAGACTTTGGCATCGAGAGCAATCTCGAGGTCATTAATAAACAAGTTATAAAAAAAATAAAAATCTCTCTGTTTAGTATTACATGTGACTGCTCCATTAAACTTGTAATTAGTAGGGTTACTGGCCTTGCACTTCTTTAGCCCAGGCTATGCTGAAAAAGCTGTGTAATGTGGCAGGCATACAGCTGCAGCGGTCGTTATTCGAACAAATCACGGAGCCGTTTTCGTGTGCGCTGCTGTACTCCACGCAGCATTAACGCGGCCAATCGCCCCAGGCACACGTGTTTATCGCGGTTGCTTTGATTGAATTTCATGGATTCTGTTTCTTTGTGTGCAATAAAATGAATGAATTGTAATGTGTACAGTACCGTGCTACTGTGTCAATTTCAGTGTTTAACACTAAAATGCCATTTTCTGCATTCGCGTCTTAAGGCAGGAAGGGGCGGTCCGGTTGGAAGATATCCCGCTCCATGACATGGGTATTCCGAGGTATACAACGCGTGAAGTGTTAGAATAACGGCCGCTGCATCTGCATGCTTACAGGGGTGTATGTTAAAATGGATAAGAAGCACAAAGTGACACACTAAGTGTTTATTTGGATGTTATTACCCAGAATCCCTGGCTGCAGTGGAAGCACTGTATGCGAATAGATAATGGGGAACGGCAGGTTTGTGGACCTGTCTGAGGCAGGTGAACGTGCTCACAAGTGGTATTTTTATTAATTATTTACACCATTCTGTGAATTATACACAATGCTATATAACCATGCAAAAGAAAAAAAAACTTCTCAATCAGTAGCATTGAAAACTGTCTCTGTTTCATACAATGGGGGGAATTCATCAAGACTTTTCCGTACAGTCATAATGTCATCTATTGACCCAAATATATTTTGTCTAGACAAGAAGTACAGACTGCAGCTATTCAACCAAGTTCCACATTATGAAGAGCACAATTGTTGTTTCCAGTTAATTGACTCATAAATTCCAAAGTGACATTTTTAACAATGTTTTTGAGCAATTAATAGAGATAGTCATATTTGTGAATATTGATGATAGCAATTTTTTTTAATGTCAATTGCATCATGTCATAGTTATTATATACTTAAAAGAATGCCCGTTCGTCCCACGGAGCTCTCACGTCAGACTGTACCTTTCTCTTGGCAAATATACATGGAGACAAAATCCCACGAAATGTCAACGACGTTAAATGTAGGAAACGAACAGCCACATGTACAGTATAATGGAAAAAGAGGATTGTCACACAGCAAACTTTCAGTAGTCGAGAACACTTGTTTGCTACACTGTGTTTAATGCAGAAGTATAAAATACATATTTTACTGAGATACAATGTAATGGAGAGTAAATAAAAATACCACTTGTGGGTACATTTGCATGTAACCCTGCCTTCCCCCATTATCTCTTAGCATAAAATGCGTCCACTGCAGCTGGGGATTCTGGGTAATGACATGTCAATGTGGACACTTCACTTCTTATCCATTTTAATATGGACTGTATGCGTCTGCCTGCTGTATTACACAGCTTTTCAGCACAGCTTGGGTTAAAGAAGTTATATAATTCCCAACTCATTACAATTCTCAAAAACCCTAAATTCCCACCTGGCTGTGAACCCAGACAATTTGACCAATTCAAAGCAAAAAATATCAGAGCAATTGCCGACTTACTGAGCTTAGGGCAGTTCCTGAGCTACCAAAGATTACAAAACAAATATGAAATGACAGGACTGAATGTCTTCAAATACCTTCAGATTCGACACTTTATCCAAACTCTATCCCCAACATTGGAATTTCCCCCTCTCACTGGTTATGAAAGGCTGTGTAGGGACACAGCCCACCAAAAAGGTCTCATAACGCAAATTTACGCAGAATTGGAGAATGCGACAGATGCCCCCCACCCATGACTACATGCTCAAATGGGCAGCTGAATTGAACATAGTTAAAGACAGAGAGGACTGGGAAAATATATGGGTATCAGCCTCAGGAACTTCCATATGTACCAAAATTAAGGAAAATATTTATAAAATACTATTTCACTTGTATCTTACCCCAGTCAGAATAAGACAAATCTAACCTCTGGCCTCTGACCTATGCTGGAGAGGCTGCGGACAAAAGGGAGACATGGCCTACATCTGGTGGTCATGCCCAGAAATATTGGTTAACCATACAATCTATAATAAAAGAGGCCACAGACCTCACAATACCCATTGATCCGCTGACCTACTTATTGGCCAGGCCAATAGAGAACATTGACCGCCCAATAAGAAAATTAATCTCCTTCATTCTCACAGCAGCTATATGTGCGGTGGCCGCCTCATGGAAGAAGGTATCCCCCCCCAAGCAAACAATAAAGAAAAGAATCCACGAGGTAATGTTGATGGAAAAATTGTCAGCCTTCCTGAAAAGAACAACAACGTCCTTTTATAAAGTCTGGAACCATGGCTGACTCAACCAACAGAATAGAAACCCCCACATATAAAACTGGGATGACCTAAACACGAGACAGAAGAGATGTGGGACGGACCTCTGACGGAAAGTTGAGGAGGTCGAGACCTACCTCCCCCTCCCCCCTCTTTTTCTGTTTCTCCCTTCTCGCCGGCCTTTTCGGTCCACTAACAGGGATCGACGGCACGTCGAGGCTATCATTGTAAAAACAAAAAACCCTGTATTAGGCCAAGATATGACTGTATAATTGTATACTGTACAAATGCATAATAAAAAAATTTGAAACAAAAAAAAGAAGTTATATAATGTATAACCCCGTTTATTTTATGTAACCTTGTATTGTTTTTCATAACTCTGTGCCCAGGACATACTTGAAAACGAGAGATAACTCTCAATGTATTACTTAAGTAATAATCCCTGAAGAACAGGGCATTACAGCCAATAATGCCCTGGCTGGAAGAGTTGAAGGCCCGAGGCGAAGCAAGTAATGCCCTGTTCTGAGGGGATTATTACTATTATAGGCTAAATGTAGGCTTATTTTTTATTTATTTTTCATTTTTCATAAAAAAGATACATTTTTGTAGTCATATTGATTTTTATCAGCATGACTGTCTACATTCTAATGCAAGTTAATTAAAAGGAAATTGTACATACAAAACACACAGCCCGCTCCACACACACACACACACACACTGCAAACCCCCTCTCTATATACACACAAACACACTCTGCAGTCCCTCCTACACACTGTGCAGCACCCCCCTCCTCTACACCCACAAAACACACACAGCAGCCTCCCTTTACACTTACAAACACAGAAACACACTGCAGACACACACACCAAAACACACTGCAGCCCTCCTCCACCCTCCACACACAGTGCAGCCCCCCTCTACACCCACAAAACACACTGCAGACATACACACACCAACAAAACAGACTACTTCCCCCTCTACATCCACAAAACACACACCAGCAGCCCCCCCTCTACACCCCCATGTAAACCCACACACAAAACACTCTGCACCCCTCCTCCACCCACAAAACACACACTGCAGCCCCCCTCTGCACCTACAAAACACACACAGCAGGCACACACAAATCAACAAAACAGACTCTGCCACCTCTACATCCGCAAAAAACAAACCAGCAGCCCCCCTTTCTACACCCCCCCTATAAACCCACACACTGCAGACACACACACAAAACACACACTGCAGTCCCCCCTCTACACCCACAAAACACACACAGTAGACACACACACCAACAAAACAGATTCTGCTGCCCCCTCTACACCCACAAAACACACACCAACAGAAGACACACCAACAGAAGACACACACACACCAATAAAACACTCTGCTGGCCCCCTTTACACCCACAAAACACACAACAGTCACACAAACCTTTCCCCTCACTCTCCTGTGCGGAGCTCTCTGCAGGCAGGGAGGGGGAGGAGTCAGTGCCTTGCTGGTGCCTCCTGTCCAATCACCTCCCCTGTTTGAGAACTGATCTCACGCTTTGTGAATGAGAACTGAAAGCTGATTGGCTGAAAAACTTGGCAAGGTGCTAAAAATTCCGGCCATTACTAATTGGATAATGCCCGGAATGTTAACCAATCAGAGAGTAGGGATTTCAATAATGCCCGGAATTTAACAGCTTTAGCCTATAATTCCTGGTAAAACATTTTATTAATAAACAAATAAAATAAACCTGCAAATTCTGCAGATTTCAGACATCCACGTTATATCCACGCACACTAGAAAAAGAAAACGATCAAAGGAAGAAAAATAAACAAAGTACCTGCGGACCGGCACAGTCTCATCACCAAAAGAACACAGATAAAGATTGTAAAAACCCAACAAAGCCGCAAACTACGACAATGTTAAAAGTTTAAAAACAAATATTTAAGAGGGTCACAACAGCTCCATTTACCCTATTAAACATACCACTGTACGGAGCCCTTTCAGACCTGGTTTAGATCTTGAAATCTACATATCCAAATACAAAGTAATGTACATAATCATGTCCGCCAGGCGGGGTTGCCACCACTCCGGGTTTGACCCGGAGACTTCGGGTTTTGACGAGGTGTCTCCGGGCTACGGGTTTACCCAGTAAACCTCCGGGTGGTGAGGGCAGTCCGCTGATGTCACTACTCATGACATGCTGTGTACTGCCTATGCGGACAATCTAGCGATCCGCCACACAAGCATTCAGATGTTATTAGGGGCACCCCGAGCCCGGCGCTTCTCTGTGCTTAGATGGCCACCTACCAGTGCAGCACTCAGCTGTTAGCAGGGGAAATCCCTTACCCGGTCTTCTCCCTGCTCGCACTCAGCTGTTGGCAGGGGAAATCCCCTACCGGCAAGTCTCCTTTCCTGGACGGTCAGCTACTAGTGCAGGGAGAGCTGAGAGATACTTCCCTCCCTACCTGTCTGACCTCTAGGAACCTAAGCAGAGTCTGAGGCAAGTATACTACCAGGACTGTGCTGCTGCAGAGTTACTAACCTCCATTCTATCAGGGAATACCTACCCTCCCTATCCTGGCTGTCCACTGTTTATCCCATACTCTGCAACTGCATCAGCCTGACAATACTCATAACTGGATCTAGAAGGGTTTTTACATTCAGCCCTTGCTCACTTGAATCTTTAAAGACTATCTGGAATTTATATATGGCTCCAAAATGCCCCCTCTTTCTATAGATGCTGGGACACTTAAGAGACCTAATATTCACATTGCATTGTTGTAGTGGAAATCAAGGACAGTCTGAACAATACCTTGTTGAGTGCCCAATTTAATTTACAGGGCAATGTGAACAATATTGTATTGATTGCTGCTAATAACAGCACTAATATTGTTTCACTTTGAGTTATCTATACTACAGTAGACTATACCTCCATTGTTATATGCCCCATGCGTTTTTAACAATTTTTGTGCTCCATTATTTTTATATCTTGTTAGAAATAAAAATTATTTGAACCATATCACTAATACACTATCATAGGGGTTACCTCGAGGTTTTTTCATTCCACTGGTCACAACAGTATCTCAAGTGCATTTCTGAGTCTCAAGACTGATACCAATTCCGAACAAATTAGATCTGAGAGTGCATGTAATTGGGGTGTCCATACATTCCCTGTCTTTGGGGAAAGAGACCTCTTTTTATGCTATTGCCACTACCCTAGTGCACCCAGACTAATATGTAAGACTAAGAGTGAGCGGGTGGTCTTTTTTGTTTATACCCTCCGTGTGGTGGCAACGTCTTCCGGCATGTTCCCCTGCAACCACTGCGTCAAATGATGCCACGTTGCCATGACAACAGGAACGGCACGTGACGTAACAGAATCACGAGACGCACAGTGTAATGATAACAAGACGCTACTTTACGTCACAAAAATCTCCGGGTTGGCCTTCAGTCGAAGGTGGCAACCCTGCCGCCAGGTCTGAAACGGTTAGTTCACTCTCATATTGCAAGAGATTGTCCCTTTAATGGTCAGCATCAAAATGCATTGCATTGCTATAACCACCGTTCACATGAATGCATAAAGGAGGAAATCACCTCCATGCTTTCTCGCTAAAAAAGAAGGCTCACACAGCATGCATTTTATACATTCTTCTGACAGAGCTGAAATAACGTGGAAAAACGATAATGCTAGTCAACAACATTCTCCACCAAGCACCTGCTTTGAAATGCCAAACAGCTGAGCCTAAATGTGTGCCCATGCCTCTGTAACATGCAAATGTTTACTTCTGTAACACTGTGTTTCCTATTAAGCATGTACCAGTGAAACTTCTGGAACTCAGGGTCTGCTGGTTCTCTATGCACTTCCTCGAAAAGTTATGCTAAGTCTGCGGTGTTGAAAGATGTCACACAGGGCAGACCTCCTGATCTGCCCGTCTTTCGTCACCTAGTCGGAGGAGATATTTCTCACGATATATTCCCTAGAAAGAAGCCGGTGTTGACTGCAAACAAAATTAAAATGACTTATACCAGCTGGGCAGCAATGTATAGGATAAACAAACATGACAAATTCACCTTCCAAAGCCAATTTGCTTTGATTATTACTTAAGTAAAACGCTTACATTCTGGAATATTATGGTTGCAAAATGTGTGTTAGTGTTTGCTCCCGAAGCAGACATTTCTACACTTGGACGACACAGCCTGATCTAAAAGGAACACAAATGTCATAGGCTAACCTGTTAGATAATTGTCAAATGACCATCGTTCTTTCTGGATGATAGATCCAAGTTTTGCAGGACAGGTAAAGTGATTTGGAATGATGGTGTTTTTTTTTGTATTTCTATAGAAAAGATTAATTAAAGGTCGCCATGCTGATGTTAGAAGAAGTGTCTTGACGATGTTGATTTAAAATGTGTAAACCAAAACTGCTCCAATATACAAATGGCAATATTACTTATGTGCTGAGAAAGCAGCTCTGTGTAATGTCGCTGCCTTTACTGTAAGGGGAACCAGTTTGAATCCCATTGACAGCTCTCTGATAATGGGCAAGTTATTCAAGCTTTCTGCGTTTCAGGCACCATAATTAGATTGTATGCTCTATGGGGGAGGGACTCACTGTGCCTACAGAATTCCATGTAGAGTGCTGCATACACTGTCAGCGATATAGAAGAGTAGATAACATTTTGGAGATGGAAGGACTGTTTTTTAAAGGGATTATTTGACACATTCTGTACATTTTTCACAAGCTTGGACGGTTTTGTTATTGAATCAAAGACACGAAAATGTTCAGGGAAATCACGTTTGCTTAGAAGTGCTATTAGAAAGCATTTATCTTGTGCATGAAGTGCATATGCAAAAGTTTCATGAAGTACTGGAAACAGACCACATTAGGGGTGGCCAACTCTAGTCCTCAACGGCCACCAACAGGCCAGGTTTTCAGGATATCCCTGCTTCAGCACAGGTGGCTTAATCAGTGCACCTGTGCTGAAGCAGGGATATCCTGAAAACCTGGCCTGTTGATGGCCCTTGAGGACTGCAGTTGGCGAGCTCTCTACTAGATAATATGATCTCCTTTATTTGTTTTGATCTGGAACAATCCAAAGGCTTTTCTCAGATAACATGTAAAACTGAGAAGGGGAAGATGGAATATTTTTTTTTTTTTAAGACCTGCTATGCAAATTAAAATTAATTTTCTAATCATCTGAGCTAGCACAGTCATATAACACCTCTGATATTTTTTATATTTGTTTCATTTTGGTGTAGTAGTAGTTTTTGAAAAAGTAGGCACCAAAGCCTAACCAAAAAGTCCTCAACCGCCAATACTATGCAATGTGCAATACATACGGCTCTTTTTTTTACCAGAGCGAATAACAGTGGTGTGTTTAATGGGTTACATCTATTATTGTAACGGGTAGCGATTAAAAAAAAAAAAAAGCGGCGTCTCTGGTGCCCGCCCCAACAGTGAGCCTCGGCTCCCGCCCGCCGCCCCAACAGTGAGCCTCGGCTCCCGCCCGCCGCCCCAACAGTGAGCCTCTGCTCCCGCCCGCCGCCCCAACAGTGAGCCTCGGCTCCCGCCCGCCGCCCCAACAGTGAGCCTCTGCTCCCGCCCGCCGCCCCAACAGTGAGCCTCTGCTCCCGCCCGCCGCCCCAACAGTGAGCCTCTGCTCCCGCCCGCCGCCCCAACAGTGAGCCTCTGCTCCCGCCCGCCGCCCCAACAGTGAGCCTCTGCTCCCGCCCGCCGCCCCAACAGTGAGCCTCTGCTCCCGCCCGCCGCCCCAACAGTGAGCCTCTGCTCCCGCCCGCCGCCCCAACAGTGAGCCTCTGCTCCCGCCCGCCGCCCCAACAGTGAGCCTCTGCTCCCGCCCGCCGCCCCAACAGTGAGCCTCTGCTCTCGCCCTCTGCCCCAACAGTGAGCCTCTGCTCCCGCCCGCTGCCCCAACAGTGAGCCTCTGCTCCCGCCCGCCGCTCGAACAGTGAGTCTTCGCTCCTCCGCTCCCGCCTGCCCCACCTCTGCTCCCGCCCACCCCACCTCCACTGCTCCCGCCCCACCCACCTCCACTGCTCCCGCCCCACCTCCGCCCACCCCACCTCTGCTAGGCCTCAGCACCTCCTCCGCTCCTGCCCGCCCCACCTCCGCAACTCCCGCTTGCTCTACCTCCGCTCTACCTCCACTCGCGCCCCCCCACCTCCGCTCCCGCCTGCTCCACCTTCTCTCTACCTCCACTCCTCCTCCGCTCCTGCACGCCCCACCTCCGCTCCCGCCAGCCCCACCTCCGCTCCCACCAGCCGCACCTCCGCTCCCGCCTGCCCCACCTCCGCTCCTGCGGTGCTATAGAATCCTGCTGTCCCATGCCGGCTGAAAGGTAAGTAATAAGATTTTCAGCTACTCTTACATCACCCGGCGCCGGGCCCACTTCTCAGTTGCCGGGTCCGGGTAATGTCCGGGTAGCTGGAAATGTGCCGGGTACCGGGTAATTCCCCTAGTTACATCTAAATGACTGACATTACTATTATTTTTTCAGACAAGTTAGGTTAAAACCATCTTTGCGTAATCTTATATGTTATAACACCCAAAGTGTCCCCATTTTCCTTCTCCCACTTGGGGCGTGATTATGATGTGACTCATTATTAGTCAAACAGCTCAGGACTGAGGACAACAACAAGTGCCTAACAATGGAGTAACAATGTCTCAGTTAAAAAAACAAAACACACCAAATGTTTGCAGGAGACAAGATTGAGACGTTGTAATATTAAGGGTGACTAATTGTTGAGTTGATAGACAACCTTCTATGTCTTTGCTGTAATGTAGAATTAGTGTTTAAGCTGCAGACCAAGCAATATCCTACATGTTTTTGTTTTTTTGTTTTTAAATAAATCAGTTCTGTACTATGAAAAAAAAATGTAGCATTAAAAAACCCTCTAAATGACATTTTTAATGTATTATAATGTAACAAGCATTTTTATTTCTATAGCAACCATTTACAAAGTCACACCCCCTTCCTCTTCTGAAACAGGCTCTGGCACACCCCTTTTTAAACCCTGCCCTCTCTCTAGCAGTGCACCAAATGACCTCCCCACAGAACTTTGCATCTTTGGTCCTTTTCTGCTGCACCGACAGCCATTTAGTGAACCCACGAGCCGAATCCTCGCTGATCGATCACAGGAAAACGGATCAATTGGCAACTTAGCTAATTACTTACCATTGTGTGGATTGTATTGATGCGCATATTGAAGGGGAAAAATAAATAATATATTTTTTTTAAACGGCAGCTTGGACTGCTGCTTTAAGAGTCTATGTTAAAATTCCGACTGACCTTGGACAAGTACCACTGTGCTTCAGGACAAAGAACACGTTTTGGGGAGCATGTGTATATACTTGCTGGAATTAAATAAAGTTTAGATTTTTAGCCCCCTTGAAGTTGCCACAGTGAACATTACAAAGTGCACCGTAACTGTTGGAGGAAGTTCGGTGCGCACCTTTACATGTTTACAAGTAGCAGGACACTGCACGATTGGCTGCTCACGGTTTCTATTTTGTGGTGTTAGTACAGAAAAATATATTATGTTAAGATTTTCACATCGTTATTCACTCTGCACATAATGTTCTGCTATGTTCAGCGTGGTCTTAATTAGTAACACTTTACAAGTATTGCTAATAATATTTCTACTAATGTTATTGAGATCATTTAAAGATATTTGTGTAGAAACGATGCTATGCAATCTTTGACTGCAAAATGCGTTGACATATTGAGAGGGTGACCATACTGTACATTCCAGTTTAGCCGGGACAGTCCCAGATTTTCATTTTGCTACACTCGAGACTTTATGTTATGTTACGAAACTGAAATAAATAATAATACAGCTTAAATGGGGACGCTATGAGACAAATACCATTATAATATTTATTTTTAAGTGATGCCATCTGTTTTATAAATATTTTTTTAATGTGTCCCTGTTTCAATGTTAGAAAATCTGGTCACCCTACATTTTGCAGCTGTTTAAAACTACACCAACAGAGAGACTAATGTGACTATACAGCACATTTACACACTATTTAGGAAAGCTGAGAGCTGGCCCAATACAGGAAGCCCTT
The DNA here is from genome assembly GCF_040206685.1 of Ascaphus truei. Lineage (NCBI taxonomy): Eukaryota > Metazoa > Chordata > Amphibia > Anura > Ascaphidae > Ascaphus > Ascaphus truei. The sequence continues at coordinate 440,039,254 of NC_134483.1, forward strand.
GTTATCCAACGTTTCACTTTACAATGAATGGCATATCCAACGCTTTACAATGCAACCCTAAGGCCCGTTTTTCGACGCCGGACTGCGTTATCCGACGCTCACCGCCACTGATTAACATGGGACTCGCTTTACAACTGTTTCACTATCCAACGCTACTTCCAGAACGGATTCCGTTGGATAACCGAGGACTGCCTGTATACTCAAACAGAAAATCGAGTTTTCACAACAGAAATGCTAAAGTCTCTTGAATAGATGGCACAATTAGTAAGTATTATGCTTGGTCTTTTTATTGTTTATAACAGTTCCCAGGAAACAGTGTTTGAAATGTGTTTGGAGTATAGTTATAGATCTGCTGCTAGACCCTAACGTACAAAGGTCACATTTAGTGATGCCCCTGGACAAATGTGACTTTGTTTATTGGGCAGTTTGTGCTAAGACAACGTGATGTCAATTATGTTTTCAAAATTGCAAGGAATAAGCTACATTTTTTGGATTACTTATAAATAAAGGCATTTTTGCACACAACTGTATGACATAAATAAAGTGTGGCCAGTGGATTATTTTTGTGCATGTATACAGTACATGTATGTTTATAGTGCCAGCGAAGTACAGAACACTTTTTCCCCCTACAATACAGTAACATTAGAGGGAATATAAAAATACAGGTGGAATAAGTGCATCAAGGCATAAATGTAACATTGGGAGAGAGGAGTACCAGGCCCGAAGAGATTACGCCTAATCTGCATATGGGAAAACCAACAGAAACAGTAGGAGTAATTGGTTAGAGAGCATATAAGAGCATACTGTAGATTAGTGACTAGTGGTTATCCAAGGCTATTTAAATGGGCCGGCCTTAGGGCAAGACGGTTGCCTTGGGCCCCGCACCTTCGGAGCTCCCTGCGCTTCCTCGTCCTGTTGGCACCAGGATACAACTACCGCCTGACTGAAGGAGGGAGCTGGAGGAGGAAACGAGGGGCCCCCGGACTGGTGCAGGACCTCTTCTCACCGCAAAGTAATTGAGAGAGAAAGCGAGGTGTGTGTGTGTTGAGAGGGGGGGGGGGGTCTTTCCTTTTTCGGAGCTGCCCTCCTCCTCCAGTGCTGCACTGTCATGGCAACAAGACGGCAAATTATGCCGCGATGACACATGGCGATGCATTGCCATGACATCGTGACATCATGACGCTGCTACACTACCGGAGGGTCGCACATCAAGGAATTGCTTGAGCCGGCTGGTAAGTACCCTTACCTGCTCCTGCAGGGGGGCCCCCACTGTCAGCGTGCCCCTTAGGCCGCGTCCATGCTGAGCGTAACAGTGCATGGCGAGAACAAAAGGCCGTTTCTCACGAGGACGGCCATAGCGCGAGCGATGGCGCGCCCGATGGAGTGCGACAGCGCGGACGATTTTTTGCACTTCAAAATAGTTTTATTTTGTCCTGCGATGGCCGGCTCACGTGAGTGGTTCGCCCAATGAGGGCGAACCAGCTACGTGACGTCACGGCCACGCCTTCACGTCTCCCCCTAGGCCACAAATTGTTTCTGCGGCAGGCGTGCGTGTGCACCTAGCATGGCCTCAGCCTTAGGGCGCGTCCATAGTAGAACGTGCTAGCTTCGGCGCTCCTGCTCCTCCCAGGCATCGCACTTGCAAAACAAACTTGTTTGTATTGCGAAGCACCGCTCTGCCAGTTGCGCATGTGCACACGCTAGCGCGCGCAATGCACTACTACATTGCCGTCCTAGTGTTTGTTTCGGTGCGAGGAAGCCTTAGGCCCCACAAAGGCTAAGGCTGGCCCAACAGGTCAGTCTTCAGATGGGTTTTGAAGTTAGAGAGAAAAGGTGCATGGCGGACATTGGGACAGAGTGAGGTCCTGAGGCAGGGTGCAGTGTGTCTGAGGGGTTGTAGGGGTGATAGAGCTGTAGTGCCATGGGGGTTAGAGAGGAGACATGCCTAAACAGAGTGAGTAGGGGTATAGTGAGAGATTAAAGATGAGATCTAAAAAGGGTCAAAGGAGTGGAATGTCTTGAAGTAAATGCAGAGTTTAACAGGGAGCAAAGAGAGTTCTCAGGAGAGAAGCAGCAATTTGGTAGCAGCAATTTGAATAGATTGAAGAGTAGAAAGCTGCAGGTAGGCCAGTAAGGATAAGGTTGCAGTTGTCCAGATGGGGAAGAATGAGAGCATGCATTAACATTTTAGTACTAGAGAAACAGAGAGAAGGTCGTAGATTTAGCAAGAGCATTTTGGTGAGGGGAGAACGAAGAAATAGTCAAATATGACACCTAAACAACGGGCTTGGGGAACTGAATGGATAGTAGTGTGACTGCTCAGCTTTGACATGTTGAGTTTGACGGGGTCTAGTTGCCATCCAGGGTGAGATTGCTGGCCGACATACCTGGGACTGTACTGCAGATACAGCTTTGCTGTGGATAGATAGAATTGCTTGTCATCTGCATAAACCTGAAAATATGCTAGAATCCAAACAAATTAGTAGTCATCAAGGGAGAGTGTTAAGAGAGAATAGAGGAGAAATCCCAGAACCAAGCCTTGAGGTACACCAACAGTTAGATCAACAGAGGACGAAGAGGAGTTAGCAATACATACACTAAATTAATTGATAAATACCCATTGTGACAGGGTAGTTGTCTAATAGCTATGCAAGGAAAACATATGTCTAGCTACTGAGTCCAGCAGGGAGCTGGTTATTCTCAGCCTGAGGGCAGGCTGAGGTAATTGACCAGCTTTCACCTGGCTCGTTTAAAAGAGTTTAAAAGGCTGTATCTCTCTGAACCAGGAACACACATCCTGGAGACACCACTGGACTTGAACCCCTCACATCTCCCTGAGGGCAGAGTCGTGACCAGGACTAAAGACTGAGCCTTTCTGAAAAAGGGTACAGCCCTGTTCGGGACTTGTTTTTGTTTGTTATACGCTGAAATTAAGCGCTTTTATATTCCATGTGTATAGGCAAGGAATAAAAGCATATACTCAAACAACCCAGTTGTCTTCATAGCCTTACTACAACATATGGTGTTCATAGTGGGACTCTGAGCGGACCCTACATCAAAAGGGCCACAAAAACAAAATGGATCAATTTTTAAAAGGGTTTGTGGACGAGTAGGCCAAGCAAATGGATTACTACGGCATGAGCAGGCCAAGCAAAATGAACTACTAATACAGAAGCAGGCCAAGCAAAATGCTCTACTATTGTAGCCCTTGCAGCAGCAAGCCCATCACCAAACCCAGCAGCAGGCAGCGCAGGATGAAAGGCTGGTCCAACTGCTGTCACGGTCCCCTCGGTCTGCCAGATCAGAACTTCCAGATAGCCCACCGGTTCTCTTGGGAAAAATGAAGCCAGCAGAGGACCCTGAGGCTTTCCTTTCAACCTTTGAAAGGGTCGTCGCTGCCAACGACTGGCCGGTGGCCGCTGGGCAACCACTTTGCCCCCGCTCATAAGAAAAGCCCAGGCTGCATATCAGAGCCTTCCTGCAGACCAGGCTATGAACTATAAACTTGTAAAATAGGACATTCTAGATCGCTTAGGCCTGACCCCACAGGCTTAACGGCAGCGATTCAGGACCTTGAAATACACCTCTAAAGTGAGACCCTGCGTCATAGCTCACTGCTTGCTGGACTTGTGTACTCTGGATACAGCCTGAACAGCACACCAAGGAGGGGGATTCTCGAACAAGTCATTCTGGAGCAATTCTTACAGGTGATAACCCCTCCTGTGCACTCCTGCACAAAGTGTAATGCTGCCAAACCCCTAACTAAGGCTGTTCAGCTCGCGGAACATTATCTTGGAGCCGAGGACCCAGGGAATCACCTGTACCTGCCGGTACAGGTCCCACCAGCTTCGGCTGATGCCCAAAGGAGGAGTCTGGACCCGCATGAACACTATAACCTACCAGCTCGGGACTGCCAAACGCCACAATGGGAACAATTGTTCCAATAACGAAGAGGTCCTGACGCCGGTACCCATCAAAATGCTCATCTATTCCTGGGGTTGACTCATCGCCAAAAGAGAGGGACTTCAGAGGACATAACACACAAGACCCAGCCGAGTCCTGGTCTCCAGTTTCCCGTCCAACTGAGGGGTATCCACGTCAACCCACTGTGAAAGAGTCATCTCCGTGACTCTACTGTGGGAAACATGGACGCTGTCCTATGGAGTGCCCAAAGATGGATTGCTCCTTCGTTAAGAGCATAGCCATAGCCTCTCCTAGAGAAAGCTCCAAGCCGTGGCTACTTCCCGTCCTGATTGGGGTAAATCTGTCCAGGCCCTTGTGGATTTAGGCTCTGGGAAAACCCTGGTCTTGCTGGATTTTCTACCACCTGAAGTGCTTTCTTATGACTCCCCGTGGAGCATAGAATGTATACATGGCGATACAAAATGGTACCCTGACTGCCAACAACCTGCTACAGGTAAAGGGTCAGACGGCCCGGGTAAAAGTAGGAGTCGCTCATTGGCTCCCTGCCAGCTTCAGCTGTGTGGGGTCATAGACACAGACAAACAGCAGAAGAGTGTGACTGTAGTTTCCCTGACTAATAGTTATGCAAGGAAAACATATGTCTATCTACTGAGTCCAGCAGGGAGCTGGTTAACCTGAGCCTGAGAGCAGGCTGAGGTAATTGACCAGCTTTCACTTGGCTCGTTAGGAGGAGAGTTTAAAAGGCTGGATCTCCCAGGAGTCTGAGTCTCCTCTCTCTGAACCAGGAACACACATCCTGGAGCTCTGAGGGGCCAGAGCACAAGAAAACCCTTCCACAAGGTCCGTTTTGTTTTCCTTGTTTGAAATTGCTCGTTGAGAACCCCTCATATCTCCCTGAGGGCAGAGTCCTGACCAGAACGAAAGACTGGGCCTTTCTGGCAAAGGGTACAGCCCCGTTCGGTAAATTATTTTTGTTTATGATACGCTGAATTTAAGCTTGTTTATGTTTAGAGGCTCTGAATAAAAGCCTATACTCAGACAACCCATGTGTCTTCGCAGCCTTACTGCAACACCCACAAACACCAATGTGGGGGAGAGTGTGAAAAAGTGAGTGGTCAACAGTATCAAGGGCTGTAGGCAAGTCCAGCAGAATGAAAATGGAGTAAAGTCCTTGCGATTTAGCAATGTGAAGGTTGAGATCAGATGAATTTTAAGGAACCCCAACCTTCTCTAATAGCGCGTCTGAGATCTGATGCATTGTAAATTCTTCTGTATTGGGTACAGTTTTCAAATGACCTGAAAATTGATGGGAACCCACCATGGATGTCCAAGGAGCCTTTGTGGAAAAACACTGCACTAAAAATAAGAGTTGATTAAGACAATGCATGTGCACCTGCTATCGTTGCTATTTTTTTGTATTGTTTATATATTGAAACTGCTGAGGTTTGCATTACCAAACTCGAGAAAGACGTATGAACCAAAAATGTATGCTTATTTATGCAATTCTTGTTAATCTATTTGGGAAATAAAAATGTTTTTCTCACTGACATTTTAATACAAAAATATAAGCCAACTTCAAGACTATTTCTCATTAATACCTCAATGGTAACTCGGTGAGTACCTACGAAAATCTTTATTCCACCCCCAAATGCATGTTAACCATTTCAAATCAGGTTAAATTGAAAACTACCTTCCAAGGGTTCAATGATATTTTCTAATAAAGCAGTATCTCAAAAACAACAAACATTTCCCACTGCCGAAAGTGAAGCATAGAGAATGAGTGCACCTGGTGGTCTTGTACAGGTCCCCCAAACCGGTTTCATTTACCCTATTGTCACATCATGCAGTGATTAGACTGCAAACAATGAATCTGGCCAGTATTACACGTGGGATTACATATAACTCAATTTATGTACTGTAGTTTATTTATTGCAATGCGATTGTGGCCTGCAATATCTACAGAAGTACGCACCATCAGACCCTTACAAAAAGAATTTTAGAGCTGTAAAAAAGGGTCCTGTTTAATAACCTTTGTTTAAACATTTTAAAGAAGCACAGAATGGATGCAAATAAAAAAACAAAAAGCTTGGGAATTGATCCAATCGCCCCTAATATAAGAGGAGGGCATAGGCTTACCTTATTGATGAGGTGTAAAGCCTTTTGGATATTTGCCCTCTCTACTCAACCCTGAGGGTTTAAATTATACACTGGAGTTGGATCCCTTTTTTTATTCTAGAATATGTTTAATATAAATGTATTATTTCTTAAAAGAGGTGTGCAGTCCGGATCTGGCTGGACGAAGATCGGCCGAAAATGTCGCTACCTCACCCCAAAACAGCACACACTCTGTATCTATGGGACCACCTCAAAATCAAATGTCAACTCCCTTCCAGAAATTCAGGAATGATACCCCTGTTCCAACAGCCTAAATTCTCTCCAGGGCGGGAACACTTCCCTTTCCAGGCCTGGAAGGCAGTAAATGCCACTAGGGTTAGGGACATGATTTCAGGCAAACAAATCAAAACTAATAGCCCCCCCTTTTTTTACCCCTCTTCCTCCCCCATCCTTTTGACATTATAAGCTAGCAACTGATATGTTTAATGTCTATGTTAAAATGTCAATACTAATGTACAACTGTTGTCATCCCCTAAATGGTTTTTACCTTTCTATTTTATTTATTTCTGTACCACATAAAATCTAATAAACTGTTCGTAAAAAATAGGTATGAAGTTACTTTGTGGTTATATTTATACGTTTGTACACTTCATAAGTGTTTATTACTTGTAATTTGCATACATATTTTTCACATAAGGGGTATTGGTGAATTATGTGTATAATATTTAGTGCTATTTAAAAAATTTTTTTTTAACGTATCTTTATTTGCACCTTATTGCCGAATTAGGAGCATACATGTATTTTAATACATGCACTTATTGTATATGTATTTAATAATCAAATATACATACTTTTTATACAGATAAGGAAACAAATTAATGATATATGTAATATTCCATTATATTGCATTCTCTTGATAAATTTTAAGCATATACATGTTTTCCATAAATAAGACATGTATTTATTGTAATTGTTGTTTTCATGCTTTTCTGTATTGTGTAAGAGTATAAAAGGAAGAAATGTACTGTTACTGCCCCTTTTATTCTCCAACATCACCGATTTTGTTCGAATGCCACGCACTTCACCGCGTTCATGCCGAGCCAGCGGTAATACAATGCACGCGGCCGCGGCTTTAAATACCGGAACATGCCGCATCAAACACTGCATCTGCCCGCGGTTTTAAAAGTTGCGCTGAAACGGCCGCACGAGGCCAAAGGCGGCCGCCACTGTACAGATGCGAACCATACCCCTGACAAAGTGACGTAAATTGTGAAACGCATAGGGGCGTGCCTAGGGCCGCCTCCTGCTGGCTTCCTGTGTCTCATTTTTACTATGCTTGAATAAATGCTTTCGACTTCGTACCCTCATTTTGGAGTGGATCCATTTCGTATGCTCTTTTTGATTCTGGGTAGTAACATGCAAATGAGCACAATAGGCAAATCACTTTTCGCTTTCTATTAATTTTACATGGACACCTTAGAGGTGTTTTGTCACTTTTATTTACCCCTCATTACCAGTGTCTGTTATGATGGAAAAAAAAGTATTAACCAGAAAAGTTCTGCATCACATTTATTGGGAATCCATTTTTTATTTACTTTTTTTTTTTTTTTTACAAGACTCTGGTTTTATTTAATACAAAAACACTATATTTTATATATTCTAACATTGTACTGTTATGTAATTAAAGGTTCAAAGCGACACTTCTAACCCTCAATTACTTTATTTATTCTACTAGTGTTCATACATGTTTCTAAGTGTGTTTTTATGTAAATGTATTAATAAATAGTGTCTCCTATTCTAAAAACTTCTGACAAAATTAGGGTCAACCAAAGTTCTTTTAAGGTCTGCAAAGATTTCTGGAAAAGTTTTTATTGTAGATAAATTATAGGATGTAGTTAGTTATGCTTAAGCTTGTTGAAACAACATCTTGATAAACCACCACTAAATGTCCTACTTCCTGGGAAAAGGTAATGTATTATTTTGCTGTCAGGCAGGTTTTCTTGTTTATGTGCAATGCAAACAAAAGATTTTTTGTTTGAGTTATGGTGGCAGGAAATGTGCCTGCTGTTGCTCAGAAAACAAAACAAGAAATGTATATGCTCACAAGTTTGCACTCTTTCGCTGAAAACGGTTACAGGCAGCTGGTATGTTGTTTATCATTTTGCTTTATAAACGTTTAGCAGCAGTCGTGCACATACCAATGTACTGTACCTTGGTGGAAGATGGTAACACAATCATTTTTAACTAGGTTCTTTCATTTCAATGGTCCGTGTGTTTGACCAACATTCCCATGGAGAGTTTCATTACCTGAAAATGCAATCGTGACATTGTCTCATGTTTTAACCTGTGGCAGGGGAAGGGAATGTGTTGCAAAGCAATTAACCGTGGATCATAATTAAAAAGCATAATTAACGGATATTTCAGGCTCAGAAATATCTTGTCTTTCTTTTTTCCACAATCATAGTTGTTATTTCATATAATATTTTAGGGAATATTTAGTTTATTAAATATCTACATTGACACCTCCCTTCTGACTAAGAACCAGATCACATTGATGTGCAAAGGTACAATTTTACGGGTTTTACAATGGAAGCTGTTGCTCTATAAAGAGATCTGATATTTGCTTGTAGAAAATATTCTTGTTCATCCTCATGAAGTTTATTGCAAAAGGCAGGAATTTGTATTCTGTATTCCTTATTTAGTTTGTATGTTGTGTACTTTAATAAATTACCGTAAAGCGGCAATCTAAGCGGGCCGTTTGGTTTTGTGTGTTTTATTTTTTTAAACATTTAAAAAAAAAAAAAAACATAGGATTGAAGCAGGGGCTCTCTAGAGCTGGACCCCATTAATTTAAGCTCCAGGGACCCCCTGCTTCCGGAAATACTTACCTCCATAGGGGGTGCCTGTAGCCATTCCATCTCACTAGCTTTGGTTCACGTAATGACAACTTTTCGAAGCTCCTGAATCCTGCGGACCAATAGAAAGCCGTGACGACAGCCAGCGTCACTTCCTATTGGCTCACATGATATGATGCAGAAGCATTAAACTTGCAGGAGATACCAGCACCCCTTTCTGTATCTGTATTTTGGGAAACAGGGGGTGACATTTAAAAAAAAATGTTTTTAAATAAACACCCGCTTGGATTGCTCGTTTCAAAAAGTCAGCACTAAAGACACCTAAAAACAAAGACAGCAACATTCATTTTGGCAATGTATGTACCTTAACCTAACCTGGGGCTGACAAGCCTATGCAACAAAAAGCATCACCCAATGTTACTGGCCTCAATAAACCTTTATCTACTGTGTATACCTGTTGTTACTGTGACCACGTAGGGCTGGGGGCAGAATTGAAACATTAGCTTCTTTCTTTTCAAATGAGAATGGTTCACACTTTCCTCTTTAACAATAAGACTCTTTCCATAACCTATTGATTAACATGCCCATTACTTCAGAGTCCTTTGGTTCCAGGGAACTTGTGCTCGGGGCATGCTGGCTTAAGACACCTTCATGAAGTAGACTTTCCTGTCAGGCAGGCTATTCAGCAAAGAAAGGATAATTAGAAGGCGTATTTTTTTAGTCAGGGCTGTGAAATGAAGTGGGCTGGAGTAATCCCCCTCTTTTCAGTACCAGTATTTATGATAATCCTGTCTCACTCAGGAAAAGGCCTTTTGGCAACATTATTTTGAACGCTTTTACAAGCAGAATGGTGGGAAAAACAGGGCTAAAGACCAATTAATAGCTTATAGATGTTGATTGAGTGTTGAAAGATGCCTGGTTGACAAAGGGGGGCACATGCCAGCAGGCTGACAAAAAAAATGAAATGACAAATAAGTAAGTTATGTACAAAATTGCAACACGCATACATTGATATACACTAATAAAAAACAACACGTTTCTCAACAAAATGCGATTTATTTTGCATGGGTTGTACTGATATCTAGCCTAAAGCACACATTATTGAACAAAAAACACTAATAGGACAATTTTAAAATAATCTCTCTACCTTCCATCTTATTTTACTAGCAATATAGTAATAGCGACATACTGTAGTATGAGTGTAAACTGTTATTCCACCAGATTCTGGCTTCAGCAAAGGCCCAAGAATGGGTCAGTCACCACATAAAGGCTGAAGTTCCTCACAAGATGGCCGACTCGGGCAGCCCTCCCTAACTCCCCTCATGAAGCCATTCAACTTTGGTGCGCGAGTGAACAGAGAGCCTTCTGACGGCAGGCTGGTCCGGGGGTTGCCTGGTAGCCCAAGAGCCTTCCCCGCCCACCAAGATGTATGCAAAAGAGGCCTCACTGTCAGCTGGCTGCCCCACATTAGTGGTTACTGAGAAAGCAATTAACGTCCACTAACCAGTTGGTAAAAACACTGCAAGCTAGCAATGATAGGGAGGCTCAGGGACAGTCAGAGACAGGCAAGGCACGAAGGCTAAGGGGGTCATTGCAGCCAGCAATAGCAATGAAACACATGCATGTGCCACTAGATCCCTTTGCGCGCACCTATCCAGCAAAAGCAGGAGAGCCATATTGAAAGGCAAATATATTGACATGTTTGAGATTTCTAAAGAGAGTCTGGGGCATAAAAAGAAAGAACGCAAACTGCGGGCGAGAACAAGTCAACAGGTGAGGGCAGATATGAGACCGTGGATAACTGGCTCAGGGATTTCTTTGTATTCAGGAGTTGTCTATTAGAAAAATAGCCTGAACAAGCGGTTAACCTGATGAAATACATAGAGCTGGTATATGGCACGCACAAAACATACAGGGGCTCAGCGTGGCAAGAATGCGATGAGCAGTATAGGCGCAAAATGCAAAGGAACGACATTCTACATTTTGGATCCGAAGATATTAACCTATGGTTACACTTTGTCACACCTGAAAAAGTTCAGTTCCTTTACAAGGGGGCCGGGTGGGTGCTCAGCGGGTCAACCACAGAGTAGGTGCAAAAAAGAAGAATGATAGACATTGAAAGATGAACAGTGCCCACAAGGGGGCAGGGGGCGGAAGGAGAGACTGCTAGAATATGCATTTATGCTACCAGTGTGACCAAAGCCATCCCACAAAAACTTTGAATAAGCGACCAGGTGTCTACAATCAAGCGGGTAACAATAAAACTTACAAAGGGACCAACACTGGCACAACATAAAGGCCATAGCAGCCTGAGGCCATGGTTACACCAACAAAGCAGCATTTCCAGGAGTGTTTTAGCATCCCCGTGCAATGCGAGATTCAGGCCAGACAAGTTCATCGGAACTTAAAATCAGCAGCAACCTACGCGCACATAGTAAGGGAAAAGGAATAAAGATTAGGGCGCCTGGCAGGCAACTTCATCACGGCCCCACTGCCCGAGCTGAACATTTCCCCCTTAGGCAGTCTCCAAAAAGGAACAAGACAATTTAACGCTCATTCTGCACCTCTCCCATCCTAAAAATAGCTTTGTAAAGCGTGCCATAGACCAGGACCTCTGCCGCATTGTAAACCAGTCATTCGACATGGCTATAGGAATCATAAAAACCTGCGTGGGAGGAGCCGTCTTGACAAAAAATAACATAGCATGGTTATAGAACATAACATGGCCCTGACCCCGAGTAGTTTCAGATTCACGGGTTGCAAATTTGAGGGCGCATATTACATTGTGCATAACGCACGTATTTCGAGGCATTCAGCACTCGTGCATAGTCAGCAGATCAGGAACTAGCACAATCGCACTTAGACAATTTTCTGCTGGTGGGTCCCTCCAATTCTCCATTGTGCAAGGGGCTACTTGAAAGTAATGAGGGGCTCATGCAAGAGCTAGGGGTCCCAATAGCATAAAGACAACATGAAAGGCCAGCAGTAATATTGTAACTTTTCTGGGCATTGAGATTGATATGGTGGCTAAAGAATCATGCTTGCCCACAGATAGAGTCCTAAAGTTAAGAGCTAACCTATATGAGTTCTGGGAGGCCAGGAAACTAACCCTAAAACAAATGTTCCAACACCGCTTCCGAATGACAAAAGAGCTGAGGGCAGGCCTAAAGTAATGTTTCTCAGCCAGTTTAATGGTAAAAGATTGTGGTTAGAGGACAGCCAAACAAATCAGGATTTGCCGTTGCTTACTGACGCAGCGGGGGCACTCGGCTTCGGAGCATACTTCAGATGGAAGTGGAGTGCTGAGCTGTGGCTACCAGAGTCAGGTCTAACCAAAAACATGGCTTTCCTAGCGCTAGTCCCCATCATTGTTGCAATAGAATTATGGACCAGGAAGCTTAGCAAGAAGCACATCATGTTCTAGTCAGATAACTTGGGGGTAGTCGATGCGGTATGCATATCTTTATTTATATAGCGCCAAATGTGTACTCGGCGCTTCACAAAGAATACAGTACAGGGAATTATAATAATACAATAAGCGCAGCAAAATCAGACAATAGGAAAGGAAATCCCTGCCTTGAAGAGCTTACAATCTAAGTGGTATGTTGGGAGACTTACAGAGACAGCAGGTGAGGGAATAAGTGCTTTCGATGGCAGTGGTTGGTCACTATGGTTGGTTGGAGTGATTGAGTGTGGGACAATAGCCATGAGTGCAAGCTATTATGATGCATGATTTGTGAGGTGAGTTTTAAGGTTAGTCATTATTAAATCAGATAGGTTAACACCATTAGCAGGGGAAGAGGTGGCAGGGAGGCATGGGTGAGAGCAGGTGTGTATATGGCTGGGTCCAATATAAGGAGAGACATCCACAGCAGCTGGAAGTAGATAGATGTAGCTGGTTAACAGCTCATCAGCAATTGGCTCATCGCCGCCAGTAATAATGTTATTGCGCAGACCAGGTCCTACAATGCATGGAAAGCAACAAACTTCAAGGCAAAACATGCCCCAGTTATGCTGAACAAAACTGCAGGCGCATTGTCTTTTTTTAACTGGATAGCTTTCAGGAAGGCAGTATGAGACGCGCAAGCGATACGTCTAACCTGCCCAAATCCCCTAAGGCAGATAGGGTAGAGCAATTAATCGATATAGTCCAACAATCACTAGCCCTGCGCACGTGAAAAGCGTATAACAACACCTGGCAGCAGTGGCGCGCTTTCGGGAGACAGCAACAATAAGGGGGACGGCAGGCGACACTAAACAACTCAACTTCCTGACTCTAAAGCCCGCAGGGATGCTCCGCGCAGAACCAGGTTGCACGCTAGTGGGTATAGCCCTTTTTATTGAAAAACTAGAAATGGAAAGACATCACTAAAGATTTTATCATGTGCATCCTGATATGGTGGGGGCAGAGGGGAGTGCAAACAAGGGGACGGAAGGGAGCCCAGTAACCGGGGAAAGGTTGAAAATCATAGCAAAAGCAACAGCGGCAGTCTGTGAAGGGCACTATGAAATCACACGTCACTGTGGCTGCATCATTGAGGCCCGACACGCGTTTCGTTCCCTAGAGAACTTCTTCGGAAGAAGCCTCAATGACGTCGGGACTCAATGACACAGCCACAGTGACATCATAGACGCGACCGCAGCGTTAGGCTACGGTCTGTGCTATCATACTCCTACTTTAATTACTTTTACACTTAGCAAGTTAAACTAAGGCCTCGGCCATGGTTAATCCTGGTGGGCGGAGGCGCGCTGAGGCTGAGGGAAAGCGGGTGCCTTAGACAGCGCGCCGTCCGGGGGCGTGTCGATGGGCGGGCCAGTGACGTCACGGAGCTGTTTCGCCCTCATTGGGCGAACCACTCACGTGACCGGCCCTGTGCTCCGGCAAGCGCGAAGATTTAAAATTTGCGGAAGCGTAGGCGAGCCCCTACTAAAGCCACTCTCATTGCGGCTCTAGGGGCTTAGTGCCTAAGCGCGCCTCCGCCCGCAAGCAGCTCCATGGACGCGGCCTAAGTTGTGGGCCCCAGGAGGCAGCCACAAGAATCAGTCAGCACTCCACTAATAACAAGGGGCGAGAGTGCTTTGGCAAGACAGACCATGTGTCTATACTATGGAAGGGGCGGTATGACTTTCTGCGGATAGCCCTCTTCCTAGACGCGAGGTGAATGCTTTTCTGGTTCACATAATTCTCACACTGTATGGGGCATCATCACATGTGGTGGTGTCTGTTGGGAACTTGTCATTATACCTGTTCCGTTTGTTTGTGTGTGGACATGGCACATGGGGGAGTGAGACTGGCACATGGGGGAGTGAGACTGGGACATGGGGGAGTGAGACTGGGACATGGAGGAGTGAGACTGGGACATGGGGGAGTGAGACTGGGACATGGGGGAGTGAGACTGGGACATGGGGGGGAGTGAGACTGGCACATGGGGGAGTGAGACTGGCACATGGGGGAGTGAGACTGGGACATGGGGGAGTGAGACTGGGACATGGAGGAGTGAGACTGGGACATGGGGGAGTGAGACTGGGACATGGGGGAGTGAGACTGGGACATGGGGGAGTGAGACTGGGACATGGGGGGGAGTGAGACTGGCACATGGGGGAGTGAGACTGGCACATGGGGGAGTGAGACTGGGACATGGGGGGGGGGAGTGAGACTGGGACATGGGGGGGAGTGAGACTGGCACATGGGGGAGTGAGACTGGGACATGGGGGAGTGAGACTGGGACATGGGGGGGAGTGAGCCTGGGACATGGGGGAGTGAGACTGGGACATGGGGGGGAGTGAGACTGGGACATGGGGGGGGAGTGAGACTGGGACATGGGGGAGTGAGACTGGGACATGGGGGAGTGAGACTGGGACATGGGGGAGTGAGACTGGGACATGGGGGAGTGAGACTGGGACATGGGGGAGTGAGACTGGCACATGGGGGAGTGAGACTGGCACATGGGGGAGTGAGACTGGCACATGGGGGAGTGAGACTGGGACATGGGGGGGGGGTGAGACTGGGATATGGGGGGGTGAGACTGGGACATGGGGGAGTGAGACTGGGACATGGGGGAGTGAGACTGGGACATGGGGGAGTGAGACTGGGACATGGGGGAGTGAGACTGGGACATGGGGGAGTGAGACTGGGACATGGGGGAGTGAGACTGGGACATGGGGGGGAGTGAGACTGGGACATGGGGGGGAGTGAGACTGGGACATGGGGGAGTGAGACTGGGACATGGGGGGGAGTGAGACTGGGACATGGGGGGGAGTGAGACTGGCACATGGGGGAGTGGGACTGGGACATGGGTGAGTGAGACTGGGACATGGGGGAGTGAGACTGGGACATGGGGGGTGAGACTGGGACATGGGGGAGTGAGACTGGGACATGGGGGGGAGTGAGACTGGGACATGGGGGAGTGAGACTGGGACATGGGGGAGTGAGACTGGCACATGGGGGGGGAGTGAGACTGGCACATGGGGGGGAGTGAGACTGGCACATGGGGGGGGAGTGAGACTGGGACATGGGGGGGGAGTGAGACTGGGACATGGGGGGGGGAGTGAGACTGGGACATGGGGGGGGGGAGTGAGACTGGGACATGGGGGGGGAGTGAGACAGGGACATGGGGGGGGGGAGTGAGACTGGGACATGGGGGGGAGTGAGACTGGGACATGGGGGGAGTGAGACGGACATGGTGGGGAGTGAGACTGGGACATGGGGGGGGGAGTGAGACTGGGACATGGGGGGGAGTGAGACTGGGACATGGGGGGGAGTGAGACTAGGACATGGGGCGGGAGTGAGACTGGGACAGGGGGCGGGAGTGAGACTGGGACATGGGGGGGGGACTGGGACATGTGGGGGGAGTGAGACTGGGACATGGGGGGGAGTGAGACTGGGACATGGGGGGAGTGAGACTGGGACATGGGGGGGGGAGTGAGACTGGGACATGGGGGGTGGGAGAGTGAGACTAGGACATGGGGGAGTGAGTGTGAGACTGGGACATGGGGGAGTGAGTGTGAGACTGAGGCATGGGGAGGGTGTGAGTGACATGATGGGGAGGGGGGTGAGAGTGAGTGTGACATGGGGAGGGGGGGTGAAAGACCTACATGGGGATGGGGATGAGAGAGACATTGGTGGGAGGGAGGGAGACACTGGCAGGAGGGAGAGAGACACACAATGGCTGGAGGGAGAGTGTGAGAGAGACACCGGGTGGAGGGAGAAACAATAGCTGGTTGGAGAGTGCAAGAGAGACACTGGGGGGAGGTAGAGGCAATGGCTGGAAGGAGAGTGAGAGAAAATGGAGGGAGGGAGACACTAGGGGGAGGGAGAAAGAGAGAGAGACACACAGGGGGAGGGAAAGAGAGTGGGGGGAGACACTGAGGGGAGGGATAGAGAGGGACTGGAGGGGGAGTGAGAAATACAGGGAGTTGGAGAGACTGGAAGAGGAGTGTGAGACTGGAAGAGGGGAGAGAGTGAGAGACAATGGGGGGAGGGAGAAAGAGACACACACTGGGGGGAGGGAAAGAGAGTGGGGGGGGAGGGGGAGACACTGAGGGGAGGAATAGAGAGGGACTGGAGGGGGAAGGAGAAATACAGGGAGAGACTGGAAGAGGTTAGAGAGGTCCTGAGGTGTTCTAATGTGGCGGAAAGAGAGAGATTAATAATACAGCAGAAATGGGAACGCTATTAGACAAATATTATAATATTTATTTTTAAGTTATGTAATTTGTGCTATAAATACTTTTTTTGTAGACGCGTGGCGGGGGCGTTACAAAGCTGGTTCGCCCTCAATGGCTGAACCAGCTCACGTGCGCTGACGTCATGTGATTTTGATTACATCAGGCAGGGGGGGCCCGAGAAATTTCATGGATGAAAAGGGGGGGCTCGGCATAAAAAGTTTGCTCACCCCTGCAGTAGCCTAATAGTTTTAGTGCTATCTAGGAGTGCATGTATACTGTATACATAATCTGACTAGTGGAAATATATATACCACACTATAGTCTATAACTTATGCATGTGAACACATAGTACTTTCTGTGCTGCCAAGACTTGGAACTTTCAGTGAGATTTGAGATTTATTATTCCATGCAGCAAAGGTGGGATAGAATGTAGCAATCAGGGTCTTTTAAGTTTTAATTAGTGTGTGTTCTCTGATTTTCATCATTAATAAATAATTACAACAACAATTGTTGTATACATTTGCCACGCTCAATAGCTCTCCTTTTTGACACTTATATACATATATATTTTGTGGGGGCTCAGGGGTTCCTAAAATGAGCTTGCTGGGGTTGTGTGTGTTGTTTGTTAACTTACTTTCAGCTATTTCAGCTGTTGGAGGTTAGTGGCTCCTCCTTCCCAGGGTTTTAAGCCCGCCCCTCCCCAAGTCAACAGGTTCTTTCATTTTACTGGATATAGATCCAATGTTGGTCCTTCTCCCTCCTAATAAAGGTAAATGAGAATTTTAATCCTAATAGAGGTATATTAGTATTTTATCTGGTAGTGTTAGGACCTGTGAATAGGGTCTGCCTTGTCGTGGCTCACAGGCTTACGATGCTTTGGCCAAAGGGTTAAACTAAATGACCCCTTTTCAAAAGAATATATAAGTATTTTACTGTGCATTTTTGTCATATTGGGTGTAGCATTGGGCCTCTCTGTCGCTTGTTGTATACATTTGCCACGCTCAATAGCTCTCCTTTTTGTCACATATACATATATATTTTGTGGGAGGCTCAGGGGTTCCTAAAATAAGCTTGCTGGGGTTCTGTGTGTTGTTTAATAAATAATTAACTATTTATATAACCAGTAGAGGTTGAGTGCTAGTTATAGGGATTCTTTTCTTGTTTATATGTAGTGCACATTCCCTTAGCACCCCTTTAGTACGTAATAATTTGAGGCTGAGTGCATGGGCGTCCGCAGGAGGGGGCAAGCGCCCCCCCCCCCCCTGGATCCTCGCATGAATTTAATAAAATATGCTGGGCCGCGGCCCGGGATTGGATGGGAGGCGGGGCTTTAGCAAAAGTAGACAGCAGCAGTCACGCAGGGGTGGGGGCCGCCACGCTCTCCCGCGCTTTTGCACACCAGCCAGCACCTCGATCGAACCGTCTGTTTCATTCCAGCCTCACCGTCCGTCTGAACCCGTGGCCGCATACGGTAGGGACCCGTGGGACCAGGGAGAGATGGAGATGCGGGGGAGAGAGGGAGATTGGGGGGGCAAAGAAGCTTGGGGGGGGCGAGGGAGATTGGGGGTGGGGGGGTCAGGGGTGGGGGCCGCCACGTGCCCTCCCGCTCTCCCGCGCTGTAACTCCCCATCTGGCACCCAGACTCTCCCTCTGGCGCTCCCTCCTGCACCCCGGCACCCCTAATCACTCTCACCGTGAGATGGGAGATGCAGAGGGGGGAGAGATGGGAGATGCAGGAGGGGGGGGGAGTGAGATGGGGGATGCAGGGGGGGGGGGAGTGAGATGGGGGATGCAGGGGGGGGGGAGAGAGATGGGAGATGCAGGGGGGGGAGTGAGATGGGAGATGCAGGGGGGGGGAGAGATGGGAGATGCAGGGGGGGGAGAGATGGGAGATGCAGGGGGGGGAGTGAGATGGGGATGCAGGGGGGGAGTGAGATGGGGATGCAGGGGGGGAGAGAGATGGGAGATGCATGGGGGGGAGAGATGGGAGATGCAGGGGAGGAGAGAGATGGGAGATGCAAGGGGGGGGAGAGATGGGAGATGCAGGGGGGGAGTGAGATGGGAGATGCAGGGGGGGAGAGAGATGGGAGATGCAGGGGAGGAGAGAGATGGGAGATGCAAGGGGGGGGAGAGATGGGAGATGCAAGGTGGGGGAGAGATGGGAGATGCAGGGGGGGAGAGAGATGGGAGATGCAGGGGGGGAGAGATGGGAGATGCAGAGGGGGGAGAGAGATGGGAGATGCAGAGGGGGGGGAGAGATGGGGGGGGAGAGATGGGAGATGCATGGGGGGGGAGAGATGGGAGATGCAGGGGAGGGAGAGAGATGGGAGATGCTGGGGGGGAGAGAGATGGGAGATGCTGGGGGGGAGAGAGATGGGAGATGCAGAGGGGGGGGGAGAGTGTGTGTATGAATAATGTGTTGCAACTGTATGCAATGGTGGTTTTTTAATATTTAATATTGCTTTATTAACCTTCAAGCTTTCTCAAATTTGCTTGAAAATGCACCATTTGCCCACTTTTTATTCAAGATTTTCTCGGGGGGGGGGGGGGGGGGGGAAACCCCCAGAAACCCCCTTATGCTGGTCGGGCTCGCTCGTCACGGTGCACTCACCACCACTTTCACGCCGGGCACTGGCCGTTAAAATTATGACCCCCCCCCCGAAAAAATTTCTGCGGACGCCCATGGCTGAGCGGTTTCCACTTAGTGTGTACCAATCAGGGCAATACTCTGATAAAAACCAGCTTCAAAGAATTCAAACTGGAGAACCTCAAAGGATGTTGAAGCAGGGAGTAATCTGATTGCCAGTATTTGGAGTCAGGAACGAATTTATTTTTCGCCTTATGAGATATCATTAGATGATATGTCACTGGGGTTTTTTTTGTTTGCCTTCCTCTGGATCAATATACTGTAAGTATGGATATAGGATAAAGTATCTGTCATTTAAATTTAACATAGGTTGAACTTGATGGACATATGTATTTTTTCAACTTCATCTACTATGTAACTACAGTATGTACTATGGTATGTAACTTTAGTATGGCAAATAATCAACTGTTTTAACACTCAGGAATGATAAGAATGTATTCATATTGCACAGTAAAGTAACTATAAATATCGACCTAATCTTTGGTGCCCAGGGGGATGTTGTCACTCGACCAAGGCAACAAGATTGTGCACACACTGAAGGATCAAAAAAACAGTTATACCAGGGGTGCACAAACTTTTCTGGCTGCGTCCCCCTGTCAGCAATCCCACCCCCTGCTTGCGACCCCCTTCCCTTACCGGCTCTGAGCTTCGGCGTCGTCATATGAAGTCACCACGTCATGTAACGTCGTGTTGGCATGGCAACGCGTTGCCAGTTGACCTTGCGCCGTCATTTGACAACGCGTTGTCATGGCGACGCATCGCCGAAGAGGCAGCAGAGACCAGGTAAGAGAGACTTTCAGAGGCCTGGCGTCTCACCCGGCATTTAATTTAAATGCTTTGGGGAAGAGCGCGGGGCTTCCCTGTAACCGCTGCGCCCCCACCCCAGTTTGCACACCCCTGAGTTATACTACCCTCTTAAAATGTGGTACAAGTAATCAGTTGTGCCAAATATAAAACACCAAACATGTTTTATTTATATGGAAAAAAAATTTTTTTTTAAAGTGTACAGCAAAATCCATTTGGGAAGGGAGCGACAACGCTACAGCTTTGCGGTAGGCATGGCGCCAACCTTTGTTTATGTTGCGATTTTTATGTGCCCACTCGGCAGTTATGCCTGTGGCTGGCATTGGGAGTTACAACGTGTTGCTGGTAAGGTCCATACGGTCGTGTTAATAAAGCAGTGGCCGTTTTTTCATCAAGATCAGTCTGTTTTTTTTACTTAGGATTTAGGTGAGATGCCTGGGGGGGGTTAAGAAAGGTGAATGGAGGAATGCGGCAGTCAAGCAAAAAGTGACACATTGTGCGTGCTCATTTGCATGTTATTACCCAGAATTCCTTGTTGAAGTTGAAGCACTGTATGCCAACAGATAATGGGGAAAGGCGGGTTTGCAGACCTGTCTGAGACGTGAATGATCTCACAAGTGGTATTTGTATTTGCTGCACACTGTATGGTGGAGGGTTTTTGTCACTTTTTGACTCACCATAACTTTGTGTCATCATTTAAAAAAAATCAAACAAAAAACACTTCTTTAAAATATGTTAATTATTTTGTTAGCAGAGCACTGGAACTAGCTTCTACATGAACATCATAGGCAGTATGTCATGCAAACTCAGTAATGACCCTCCAAGCGAAATAACAAACATAAACTAGCTGGCAGGTATAAGCATTTAGAAAAACCTTTTGGTGTGCAGAACGGATTGTCTTTTATATTTCAAAGGTAAAAAAAAGTTACAGATGCCTTACATACAGTATAGGCCACGCAGTCAACTGAATGTCTGGAGAGTCCATTGCTTCTTCAGTACTCTTTCTGTGTGCAACTTTCTCTTACACATTTGGGAGTCAGAGAAGTCTCTGGAATGTTTCGTTAGGAAATAGTGTGGCATTTGTCTACACCTAAAGCTTTTTTTAGTATTATAAAGGGGAGTTATGGTAATACCATAATCCCCAGAAACATGGCTCTACCTGCCTCTGCAACATCAACAAAAATGTTATTTTTTTGTCAGGACCAAGTCTATCAATGTAACAGTATCTTCCACATATTGCATATCATCTTGCCCTTTATCTCTTTTCTATGAAGGATTAACATTTTCCTTGCCAGAGAGGCCTGCAACTAATTGGTTGCTTCCCCGGTCTGAGAGGAATTATCAGTGCAGATTTCTATCACTTGCAATCATTTTCACACAGGAGCTGTGGAATTTGAACTTGTTAACAATAAAGTGACTTTTTATTTTTGGCCAACAATAAAAAAAAAAAAAAAAAAAAGTATTATTTTTTGCCGTGGCATAATTCTGGTTTACGAAGCAATTCTATGCTGTAAGCAAGATGTGACATTTTGTTTACATTGGTATCAATTGAGGTAGCAAATGTGTAAAATTTGTAGTAATGGCTAATTGACTTCTAGGAGTCTTTACAATACAAAATGTAATAAATATCCACACACTAAATAATATTACAACTGTAATGAAAATATAATTCCATAAGTGCCATACATGCAAGAAATAGATCAAATAAACACTCTTCAAGATGTCCCTTCGCTGGATTATCAGGTTATTGAAACCCACCAAACTATTTCAATGATCTGATGTTTACCATTTGGAGCCAAACACATACACTAGTAAAGAAACTTATCTGATTGGTTACTGTTACAAATGTTGCATATATAATCCCCAGCACTCAAATAAAGAACCAAAGCCACGTTTATCGAAACATGCTCAGTCTTATTGTGTCACAAAAAAGCCCAATACAACAGAGGTGAATAATACATGTCCTTATCTCCTAGGACAGAGGTGGTCAACTCCAGTCCTCAAGGGCCACCAACAGGTCAGGTTGGAAGGTTATCCCTGCTTGAGCACTCGTGGCTCAATCAGTGGCTCAGACAGAATGACTAATTGAGCTACATGTGCTGAAGCAGGGTAATCCTTCAAACCTGACCTGTTGGTGGCCCCTAAGGACTGGAGTTGGCCACCTCTGTCTAGATCTGAAACAACCCACATAAATCCCTCCAGGAAAAGAGTGGAAACAAACTTCTTTGAAGTGAAACACCTAAAAGGCGTTAGTGATCTGAGACTACATTACAAAACGCTTTTATACACAGGTATATTTAGTCCAATCCGTTAAAACATCTCCCCCCGTGGTTACAACCACCTATGAGGGCACAAAGATATTTAGTGCAGAGCAATAAACTGCCTCCAGGGATACTCAATAATGTAATGTGTCCAAAAAAAAAAAAAAAAAAGGTAGAAGACCTATACTGTACGTCTCTTTACCTAAAGATAGGTGAAGAGTATGTCCCAAAGAATCATCACTAGGAGAATGTATTGGCAGAGAAAGAAGGTCTGCAGCTATTTACACAGTATAACGGGGTAACGATTCAGGTCCTAATGTGGAACTTCCCTCTGCAGATTCATCTGGCTCCTAATAAGGACAAATAAGATCAGTAAGCCTGTCTTCTGTTTTCTACATATACTGAAGTCCCCTGTCACTCTCCCGTGTCCCTGCAGTGATCCTAGGCTGTGCCTTGGTTACTGTAGTACGTTCCTGCCGTCCTACAGTATGTTAAACATCAGATGCAAGGCGGGAATCTGATTGTTTGCTGGAATGTGTGCACAGCGAAAAATGTCCCCGTTGGCCAACATATTGCATGGAAGCAAATTAGCGGTTTCTTTTCACAAAATAAAAAAATGTCCCATTTTTATTACATCTATATACGCAAAGAACAACACTATTATTTGTGTTGCTGATCATTTGCTTTATGTTATTTCAGGGAAAGGAGGTTTGACGGATAGAGGGTATAAAAATAGTTGGTATCAGTGTACAGACGAGCATTCAATGTCATGCACCTCATCTACTAAACAGAACGGACAAGCTTTA
Source organism: Ascaphus truei (assembly GCF_040206685.1). Taxonomy (NCBI): domain Eukaryota; kingdom Metazoa; phylum Chordata; class Amphibia; order Anura; family Ascaphidae; genus Ascaphus; species Ascaphus truei. The sequence goes on from NC_134483.1 coordinate 440,062,334, forward strand.
AACAATTTATTTTTCGATGTTGTAACATCTGTAATATGCAGTGTTTCGCAACAGAAAGGAAGCCACTAAGTAAATACTGTGCAGGTTCTGTAATTACCAAAAGGCTGTACTGTGTAAATAATATGTTTTATAAATACTACATGAATACTGTAACAAGATAAAACTTCCTATTTCATTTAACCGTTTAAAATCATTTTGTCAATGAAGATGTTACTTACAACCGCTTGTACTGTAATATATATAATATATATATATACTATATATATATATATATATATATATATATATATATATATATATATATATATATGCGTGTGTAACAAGGAGGGACTTTGTTTTCACTGTTTTTTAATAAATGTGTTCACATTGATATCTACTAATAGAAATTTGCACCCTCCCCCCCCCCCTCCCCTTTTACACATGTATTGGATTAGGTTAATCCACATTAGAGCTGCATTTTTCTTTAGTATATGCATTTTCCTTGATCACATGGTTATGGATGGTTACTATTTATTTATTACTTTATTTGTTTTATCACATTTTTCTATACATCACTGGTTCTTCCTTTTTGAGATATATATATATATTTATTGTGCAGAAGTCATCTAAAATTGTACAGAGAAGACTCTCCCACTTAGCTAAGAGCTTTAATAAAAGGTTGGCATGTAACACTTTCTATCAGTTGTTCACTAATGCAAGGACTGCTTGTTTTTGTAGCATTAACCCATTAGGTGGACTTTTGTTTTGAGAATGGAGTTCTCTTTTTGCATTTACTACCGGTTACAACCGGTAAAGGCCCAGGTTTAGGAAATCTATATCTTTGGTATTATTGGAGAAATAATAATAGCGAGTTCTGTTCATAACCTTATAAAAAAAAAGACCTTGATATTTGTAAGCCTGTATTCTAACTCCAATGTTAATTTACAGGAGGCTACAAATAAGAAAACAAAATGGCAGTTCCCATTGTCAAATACTCCTGGCAACAAATATATATATATATATATCTCCAGGAATAATAATTAAAAAAAAGCATTTCCCCCATTAATACCTCTTCTGCCTTGGAGGGACCGTTAATGTAATGCAGAAGTAGGTAATTGCATTAAGGAAAATGGAACTAAACTGAATAAAACAGACGCCTCTTCACATTTGAGGCCTGGAACAGTTTCTTCTCCCCTCCTTCCATATTTAAAGTAACAAGCGGTACTGCTTTTTTTTTTTGCTTGGTATCTTTGGAAACTGCTATGCCCATCCTCTTCATCCAAATTGTGATTATCTGCCTGCTATTTTGCTATTTCATATATCTATAAATAAAACGGAAATAGGTATCACCTAATACTGAAGAACTCATTTATTCTGCACTATATATATATATATATATATATATATATATATATATATATACATATATATATATAAATAAAAAACAAGACGACCACCATATCATCTTAAGACAAGAAAAATGTTCTTATCCGCGAGTAACAAGGTTGCAACTTCCTCTCTAGTGTGACCACCGTTCTAAATCTATTATGCAGAATTTTTTTTTCTTTTTTATAGAGAGAATCATAAATGAATAAATTAGGGACACGGTGATTGGGGGACTGGGAAGGGCAGATGGCAAGCTGGATGTAGAGGTTCTAATGAGCAATCTGACCTAAGGTGGCTCTTGGTCATAAATACATTACAGAGAGGATTGCTGCATTACAATAAGTCCTGTTTACATATGTCATTGTTAAATCATCCATTAGTTTTTCATTTAAGTTGATGCAATAATGCTTGCCAGATGCTTCCGGCAATAAAGGCCAGATTAACGCGATTGCTGCCTCATAGGAATCGGTATGTCAAAAAACCAGTCGAGACGTTGATACATTGCCCAGTGCATTTACCTTCCTATAACTCCAGCACGACAATGCTGAGAGTCCCTGCTGCTTAAGAACAGGTAACAAAAAAAAAAAGGCTCCTGATAAATGAGGCAGCATAGACAAATGGACACAGCCAGCAAAAGGAAACCACTGCTTTAATGGCCAGACTCCAATCAGCTATAGGCACCACACTGTTTGAGCCCCAGGCAACTCGGTGACAGTAGAGTCAGGTGAAGCAGCCACTTGATATCCTCCATAAACAGAGCCAGCTTGTGGGAGAGCAGTGGATTCCTGACACTTCCGGGTTTAAGAGGAGACCTCCAGTGTGTCGGCTCCTTTCCAGGTCAGACTGGCTGCCGCCACTAATGCTGACAGGGAGAGTGAGCATGATGATTCTGTGCACATAATGATGAGTGAGAGACACAAAAACAAAGAGGGCAGTGGGTCATCCTAATAATATAATTTTTAACCCCTGTAGCACTTGAGGGGACAGTGATACATTGCATAGTAATCCGAGCATTGTTCTATTACAACAGGTCAATGTATTAACACCATCAGGGATGGAGGGGACAGTAGTCCTTGTCATTACAGTCTTGACCATTTAGGCCTCTTTAGAGATGTGGGACCTGTAATACATCACTAACAAAGTAAACATAGTCTTAATAATTAAGGCCCATGCACAAACCATGTTGTGATGCTGAAGGGCACGGGTGCACAAACTATTTTCTTTGTGCCCCCCTGCCTGCTCTACCCCCCCCCCCCCACTCGCGTCCCTGCTCTTACCTTCTCTCCGGCGTCATTTGACATCGCATTGCCATTTGACCCCGCAGCATCAAGAGCGTGGCCGGAGAGCAGGTAAGAGGCAGTTACAGAGGCCTTGCACGCTCCCCCGGCATTTTATTTAAATGTTGTGCGGAAGACCACGGGACTCGAAGCGCCGCGACCCTCCCCCAGAAAATGTCGCAACCCCCAGTTTGCGCACTCCTGATTTGGGGGACAAAAACAGTGTAAACGGAGTCCTTCAGTCCCAGGAAATAACTATTTCAGGAATGAATGGTTCTGAAAAGTATTACAAAGTACTGTAATAACATGTTTGTAATGTCATAATCAAATAAAGGGTGGTGGCCACCATTAAAGGCTATGTGACAAATGAGTTATTGTCGTGATTAATATTTTCAGTAATAAGAGATGCCCAATGCATTGCCATGTTACTGTCCCACATGCACTATGGGGAGAAGTATAAAACAATTAGCAATGTGCATACAGCATCTCACAAAGTGCTTTGCAATTGTGCTTCAGAGGCAGCTACCTCTGGCAGGTAAACAAGCCTTTTTGGGGTATGACAACGGATATTCAGCTCTTGTAATCCTCCACACATGCAAATGCATTGATGAAGGCATGGTAAGTGTAGAACTACTTTAACTTGCATGTTACAACATTTGCACAGAGGGGGGAAAGGAAATCAGGTATCAAGAGGTTTTTTTTTTGTCAGGGGATATAATAAATAACTAGTCAAGTGATTTCCCAAAGATCACACAGTGCTGGTGGCCAAGACAGGAACTCAACTCACAGCCTTGTGTACTCAAGACCAACAACTTAATCCCTATGACACACACTTCCCTGTAAAGAGTTATTTCTGAAAATCATTATGCTATTCCACAGCCTCAATATTTCACACTAATCGATAAAACAGCATGTATGCAATTTCAAATATCTATGTGTACTACTAAATTCAACCAAATTGAGGGTACAGTACATGGAATGGACAGTACGTTAAAATGTTTAATATTATTTAAATTCTTGGTTTAAAAAAAGAAATATAAATATGTATTACGTTCATTGATAAGACTGAAATAAAGTTTTATTCCACTCCAACGCTGTAGCAAAACCTGCTTGTAATAGTGATCTATCCTGGTTGTTTTGCCACAGGAAAAAAAAAAAGATTAAAAACAACAACGATGCTGTTGGCAGGAGAAAAAAAAAAGTCCTATCTTTTAATAAAAAAAGGGATGTTAGCATTGAAAAAGATAAAAGACTGCTAGTTTTAAATGCCTTGTGAGTCTGTGTATGTGTGTGGTCTGCACTGATAACCAGTAACCATGTCAAGTGGCCATATTTTAGCTTCCTATTTGACCTTGTTGATGTTATCAACGAGATGCTAAAGTCAGGCCATTTTACAACTGTCAAAGTCAGCTTTCGTCACAAACATGTTTGTCATGGCCAACGTGCATCGAGCAGAGGTGCAATCCCTGCCAACACATTTTTTGAGGAAAGCAGACGAAAAATTGAAGCACATTAAAGCAAATATATCAAAAATCATAAATGTAACTTTTAAATCGCAAAAACCTTGCGCTGAACTGAAAGAATAAGGAAATGCCTACATGGAAAAGAGCTGCATATTTAACCTCTTCTCAACAAATACTGTATATCTGTATGTAGAAGGCAATAATGCTCAATAACCATCACTACATATTGCTCAGTATAGATGGCAAGACGATAGCTGTGTTAGTAGTCTGACTTTATATTATTCAGATAAATAAGTCTGTCATGAGTCCTTGGATGGCAACACAAAACTGGACAATGTTTTGCCAGAAAAGTAATGCCTTGGGGAAGGAGTTTAAGGTTGTATGTGAAGCCTTAGGCTTGGTCCCCACTGGCTACTGCAGCGCTCGCTATGGCAGGAGCTGAGGGGGACAAGAGTCGCCCCTCAATGGGGCCGGGCCTGCTGCGAAGGGGACCCGCCGCGCGGTGCGTTTTTCAGACTCACATTAAAATTGAGAGTAGAAGTAGCGACGAAGCAGAAGGCCACGCCCCCGGTGGTTCAGCCAATGAGGGCGAACCTGCCGGGTGATGTCACGGCCGTGCCACCGTCACGTCCCCCGTCTTTCCCCCTGCAGCTCACTGCAGACCGGGGGACTCGGCTGCACGCGCCGCCAGCCTCGCAGGCAGCACAGGTACTGGGCCTTAGCCTTAGGCTTTTAATCCAGGTGTGTCATTAGCCACCATGTAATGTCCTGTTTAGACAGAAATACAACTACTACAAAACTCCTAAATATGAACTTTTAGATTGTGATCTGATCCTGGCCAGTTTTTAAGAACAGAGCACTGATACAAAATTAGCACACTATTCAGCTAATGTGACTGTTGTATTCATGTAATTAAGAGTTTACATTTACTTTGTACTTCCAGATCTATGACCTGACCGGTTATACACAACTTAGCCTGATTTCTTTTTCTTTTTAACATCAATTATATAACTGTGGTTTATTCCTAATGGTTACCACAAGACACAAATTGTATTTACAATACTAAGTAAAATGGGACTTAAACTTTATCAATGTAAAAAAGAAAACCTACAGTTGTGTGAAAAAGAAAGTACACCCTCTTTGAATTCTATGGTTTTAAATATCAGGACATAATAACAATCCTCTGCTCCTTAGCAGGTCTTAAAAAATTAGGTAAATACAACCTCAATTCAGATGAACAACAACACATGACTTATTACATTGTGTCATGATTTATTTAACAAAAATAAAGCCAAAATGGAGAAGCTATGTGTCAAAAACTAAGTGTAGCTTATGATTCAATAGCTTGTAGAACCACCTTTAGCAGCAATAACTTGAAGTAATCATTTTCTGCATGACTTTATCAGTCTCTCACATCGTTGTGGAAGAATTTTGGCCCACTCTTCTTTACAACGTTGTTTCAGTTCATTGAGGTTTGTGGGCATTTGTTTATGCACAGCTCTCTTAAGGTCCAGTCACAGCATTTCAATCGGGTTGAGGTCTTGACTTTTGCAACACATTATTTTCTTTTTCAGCCATTCTGTTGTAGATTTGCTGGTGTGCTTGGGATCATTGTCCTGTTGCATGACTCAATTTCGGCCAAGCTTTAGCTGTCGGACAGATGGCCTCACATTTGACTATAGAATACTGTGTATACAGAGGAGTTCATGGTCGACTCAATGACTGCAAGGTTCCCAGGTCCTGTGGCTGCAAAACAAGCCCAAATCATCACCCCTCCACCACCGTGCTTGACAGTTTGTATGAGGTGTTTGTGCTGATATGCTGTTTGGTTTTTGCCAAACGTGGCACTCTGAATTATGGCCAAACATCTCCACTTTGGTCTCGTCTGTCCAAAGGACATTGTTCCACAAGTCTTGTGGTTTGTTTAGATGCAACTTTGCAAACCTAAGCCGTGCTACCATGTTCTTTTTAGAGAGAAGAGGCTTTCTCCAGGCAACCCTTCCAAACAAACCATACTTGTTTAGTCTTTTTCTAATTGTACTGTCATGAACTTTAACATTTAACATGCTAACTGAGGTCTGTAGAGTCTAAAATGTAACTCTTGGGTTTTTGCAATTTCTCCGAGCATTGCACGGTCTGACCTTGGGGTGAATTTGCTGGGACGTCCACTCCTGGGAAGATTGGCAACCATTTTGAATGTTTTCCACTATAGAATAATCTTTCTCACTGTAGAATGATGGACTTTAAATTGTTTGGAAATGGCCTTATAACCTTCCCAGATTGATGGGCAGCAACAATTGCTTCTCTAAGATGATTGCTGATGTCTTTCCTCCTTGTCATTGTGTTAACACACACCTGAATGCTCCAGACCAGCAAACTGCTAAAAATTCGGCTTTTATAGAGGTGGTCACACTTGCTGATCAATTAATCAAGGGCATTAGATAAGCAGCACCTGTCTGCTACTTAACATCTTAATTCCTATGGAAGCAGTAAGGGTGTACTTAGTTTTTCACACATAGCGTCTCAATTTTGGCTTTATTTTTGTTAAATAAATCATGACATTGTGATAATTTATGTGGTGTTGTTCATTTGAGGTTGTATTTACCTAATTTTTAGACCTGCTAAGGAACAGATGATTGTTACTATGTCCTGATATGTAAAACCATAGAATTCAAAGAGGGTGAACTTTCTTTTTCACACAACTGTATTCTATATTAGATTCTTGTTCTAGGTAGGACATGTCTTAATAGCAGCAGTGTGCAAACTGGGGGGCGCAAGATTTTTTTGGGGGGGTGGGGGCGCGGGCGGTTGCAGAGGTCCCGCGCTCTTCCCCAAGGCATTTAAATAAAATCACATAAACAAAATGCAAGGGGCCAGCGCGAGGCCTCTGCAACTATACTTACCGTGGTTCAGAAGCTTGGTGTCAGGCGTCGGCATGGCAACGCGTCGTCGTGTCATGTGACGTCATGGTTGCCACGGTAATTTGACGTCAAATGACGCCGTGAGTCACATGACGTTATGTCACATGACCCTTCGCGAGGTAAGGTGGGTGGGCACTCTAACTGAGGAGAGTAGGCGGGGGGTGGGGGGGGCGCCGCAAATAAAGTTGCTCTATAGTATCATAGGAGACAATAACATGCCCCTACCAGAGTGGGCCTATTGAATGGCCTCAGCTGAAACACGGATCCAAAGAGTGGGAGGGGTTAAAAAAAATCTCACAATGAAATGGGATATGGATACCCTAACTACACGGGGATAAAAAGATGAAGCAGACGCAGGGGAGAGAGGGGATGGGAGAGGGGATAGGTGGAAGACAGGATGAAGAGGGGAGGGAAAGGGAGAACGGGGGGGAGAGAGGGTGAGAGGGAAGAGGGAGAAACGGGAGGAGAGAGGATAGAAGGGGGAGTGTGAGAGGAGAGGGTGGGAAACATACATGGCCACGGACTTCTAAGGCCCCACCATCCCCCAGCTCAACAACCTGGGGCAAAGTGGTGCCTTGGTTCTATAAATTGGGGGTGGGTGCAGTTGGTAGAACTTGCCCTGGGCACAAAAATACCTAGAATAGTTCCGCCGCTGAGTGGGAATCCTCCTTCAGATATTATTTATAAATGCCTTCTAACATCAAGTATCCCAAGAAGTTTTGTGAATTCCATAAGTGAATTTAAATTCATGTTGTGAATACATTTAAATAAAACTTCCTTATGGTCGGTGAAGCTCTCCCAGGACTCCTCCGCAAGCCCACTTTTAAATCCACTCTTCAAATTGGGGGCACAACTAATAGAAGGAAGCAAAAAAGCAGAACACAATACAAAGCCGCAGTAATTATAAGCTTCTATATATATATATATATATATATATATTCTGTATATATATATATTCTGTATATATATATATATATATATATATATATATATATATATATATATATATATATATATATATATATATATATTATATATGTATAAATGTTTGTCAAGCCTTCAGAAATAAAATCCTCCCGGTTTTCACATATTCCTCATAAGGTGGGAGAGAGATGAGACACAAAAATACTGTAATGTTATTTAATACATTTTAACAGGTAAAAAGTATCAAATGCACTCACAAACACATAAAATAATTAAGCCCACTCTTTAAGGATGTTGCTGCTGCTGCTGCCGCCGCCGCCTCACCGGTCAACGTCTGGTCTGTCTGCGTAATTTGCGAGTTCGGCAGGATGCACAGAGAGAAGCTTGATTGGGACAGTCCTTCCTTACAGTCTCAGACAAATGGACACCCAAAGCGTTTCGCTGTGTATGCTTCCCCAGGGGTCTAATCCCACCCTCCCTCTGTGTCTCTTTATATACCCTCATTCCCTAATGATGTCACTAGTGTTTGTATATACAATAAAACGAACACAATCACCATGTAAAGATCTCAATAATGTTATTTAACAACACATTATTATGTATTATACAAACTATAATTTTACAATTGAAATAATGAAAATAGTAGTTTATAAGATCTGATGAAGACCTTAAAACAGAAAAGGAAGATATACATATTAATATTCATACAGCTACATAATAAATAAATAAAATGGTGGAACATATATATGCACGGATTTTTATAAAAATATCCAACTTCATATCACTCTGTAAAGGGCCTTTGCTCACTTATGATCTGGATTTCTTATGATATGTTTGTTTAGCAAAGTAAAAAAACATAAGTATCAAAAAGATTTAAAAAAAACTAACAACGCAAACTAAATTACTGCCACATGATTTAGTGATAAAACCACCAAATTTATTGAATTAGATAAAAAAATACGTTTATGAAAAAGTCATTTATTTACCCTCTCCTCCATTCCATCACAACAATATCAAAAAGTATGAAGGAGAGGGTAGAAAACTGAAGTAGAACAAAAGACTATCGTTTTTTCCCCTTCCTCTAGGGAAAAAAACAACAAGAGGAACAAAAGTGATATTGTTTTATATATACCAAAGCAAAATAATAAAACAAGGCGTCATTAACATGTATAATAATTAGATTTATTCATTGTGATCTCAATCTTCTAATCAATTTCCGATTGGTTCTTTTCATCTAAATGGCAATGAGTTCCAGTTCACTAAGCTCAAATTGTCTATGACTGTGTAGAATAAAAGCCCCAACGCCAAATAGCAGAGGGGCGACATGGGGCTGTGTATGGCCCTTAGTTTACCTTTTAGTTACTTAAAGGTTAGGGATTAGTCAGTTGTTGGGGGAATTGATCGGGAAGAGCAAGGTTTAGGTGCCAGGCAAAGGTAGAGTACGTGTTCTGTGATTGGTCAGGGTAGTGAAGAGAGAATGATTGGTTGAGGGTGGATAGCGAGAGGCAGGTGCTCATTTGGGCAGGTATTGGGTTGTTAAAATAAGGTGGAGGGGAGAGTCAATCACCAGGACAAGCAGCAGGAGATCTTATCCCTTCCAGGAAACATGTCACTATCTTCAGACATGGAGTCACTGTTATGAGCCATCAGGGAAAGAGTCATGTAAGCAGAAAATAGAGAATGGTTGCGGGAGTGCTTATATGCAGTACCGTCAACCTCTCCAATGCTGATACCGGAGCTGTGACGGGAGGCCGAAGGGGCCCAGTCGGAAAGTTCATCCAGCATACCGGGCCGAGGAGGAAGATCAGCGGAGACGGGAGGAGGAGGTGACAGCAGCAAGGCCACAAAGGAAGAGACGAGCCATTACTCCGGCGGTACAGTCAGAAGCAAGGAGGAGTTGTGAACAACGTTGGAGTTTTAGAAGGCCGGAAGCCAGGAGAGCAGGCAGAAATGCAGCACAGTGTCGGGGAGAGAGGCAGCTTAGCATCAGGAGAGGAGGGACGCAGAAGCATCTGAAGGTATGCTGTAGCAAAGCCAAGACAGACAATCGGCACAGAGGATCTTCACCTTCATGCTGGGAGGCCATAGGCATCAGGATCTACATCTGAGGCTGCGTTTGAGAAGACAGATCAACAACATTGAATAAATTGTCAGAGCTAGAAAAGCAGCAGCCGCTCCACCCCATCTACATCAGCTCAGGTGTCAAGGGTATGGGACGCAGGAACAGGGCAGTGTGAGGGTTAATTCAGGCTGCGTTTCAGTGACATCTGGAAGGCAATGTATTGGTCCGCTCTCTTCTTCATCTGTTTCAGAAGGTTGCTTTCTAAGTGCTTTAGCATGTGAAGCTACACCTTCAGCTCTACATTTATCGCTGGCGACAAAAGAAAAAATTCGGAAAGGTGATTATGTCGATTATTTTTTATTAAGGAATGAAAGGAGAATTGATGTAAGAACGGAAGAAGAGAGAAAGAGACCAGTGCCAAGGTCTGTCAACACTTGGTTGCCAGCAATCTGTATCTATGCGAATTGGAGAAAAGCAGCCCCAAAATGTATCGCTTTATTTTGTCATGTGGACATAATACATGAAACATAGAAATTAAGTTTTATTTTTCTCTTCGTTTAACTATGATTATCCTTTTCAACTGAAGTTTTCAGTGCACCCAAAGATACAGTGGGGTATGCAAGATGTAGATTTATGGTCTTCACTTATGACCCCACAGTGCTCTTTGCCCTTTCAGGTTGCTGCCGGTTCACAAATAAAAAGTGGGTCGGTGGCACTCAAAAAAGGAATTTGCTGGATGTACAATGAATCCTAATGTAAGTGGTAGAATGCATGCACATTTCAGCATGAATGCTCATCATGCCCTAGCAACCACCCAGCCTTTCATGGCTTTCAAAGCAGCGGGCATACAGGGTCAAGGTGGCATGGCAAGGAATACACTAGTGAGGCTAGAAGAGATGTTAGTTAGACAGTTAGCCCGACTGCCAGAAAGCAATGCTAATTGGGTCTGGTTTTGAAAAAGCATTTTATAGTCTAACAGTGGGAAAAAAGAAATTAGGGTGGGGAGAGAATCTAAAAATCGGTGAATGAAAATAATATAGTAATGCAAAAAATTGAGAAGGAATTGGCATTGGGAAGGGTAGCAGGGCCATTCAAACACCCACATTTTTCGTGTCACCTTTCGGTTTTAATGCCAAAACATGGTTCAGGCTCCTTTAGACTCACTCACCATTTGCCACATCCTGCAGGAGAGTCGCTGAATGATGGCATTGATATGGAATGTTTTAATTAAAGTATCCTCATTTGATAAAGCGATTGATTCAGTGATTGAGTCAGCATTTAAGTTGCTTCCCATTCACCCAGAATGCTTTAGGACAGGAGTGGCCAACTCCACATCCTAAAGGGCCACCAACAGGTCAGGATTTATGGATATCCCTGTTTCAGCACAGGTGGCTTAGTTGATTATTGAGTCACCTGTGCTGAAGCAGGAATATCCTGAAAACCTGACCTGTTGGTGGTGTGACGATGGCGAGGATTTGGCCCGGGATTAAAGGGGTTACACCCCAATTGGCCACCTTCTAACCTCACCAGGGAGACAAGGGGTTAACTGGGCTGAGGCCCAGACATGTGATTTAACCCTCGTCAGAACCTGAAAATGTAAATTCCCTGTTCCCCCATGTTTTATTGTTAATCAGTGTCTGCATCACACACACACTAGGATCCATCCGGGAGCACAAGGGTTAATAGTGGTTTAGTGATTATAGCCCTTTGTGTAACTTTCCCGCCTTTTCAGGCACCATTTTGCAGGTTCCCATAGGCCGCCATTAGGGCTCAATGCTTTCTAATGGTGAATCTTGCTGTTTGGGTCCTGTTCCTGAGAAGACCAGCAGATGGTATCCGAGAGGGAGAGCGGCGGTTTCCCATTGAAAGTCAATGGGCTCATTGACTTCAATGGAGAAATCCTCGAGAGAGCTTTCCAGGAACGAGTTGGCTGCCGTCCAAACCGCTTAACCGCAAAGCGGATACATTTTCAATAGGAGAGCTTTGATCACTTACAAATCAAGTTCAACGACAAGTGGCGTGGGAATAAACAGTTCTAGGGCCCCTAGAAATAAAATTCTTTCTGTCCCTAGTTCCTAGACCTCCCCCCACTCGACCACAACCGGGTCCCCGTATCCTGGACCCCCGATAAGGGTCGAACCGAGAAGAGCGGGCCGCGACATAGGTTCCAATGGCGGCGGCAGAAACAGCTCAGGAAAACGGCTAAGTGTGAAAAGCTGAAAACTGGTAATCCATAGCTCCGGTTCCGGAGGGCCCAGCGGATCAGGGGTTGGGGTATCGGTAGACACTGCTCCGGCATCACTGCTGAACCATCCTTGACCCGCTTGGACCAACCCGACGGAGTATGGACCCCCTTGAAAGTTCGGGATTTCTCCCATAGACTCCAATGGCGGCCAAACCCCATTGAAAGCATCGCCCCGTTGAAAGTCTATGGCGGGGATTCCCATAGCCGGTTTGCCATTGAAAGTCTATGGCGGCGGAACCCGTTGTTTTCAATGGGGATTTAGTGAAAAACCGTGATTTAATTTACAGCAGAGTTTTGTGTATTAAAATGTGAAACGGTTTTAAGTGTATTTGTGTATCTCCGGTTCCCAAGGTCGTAGCAAGTCGCAAATTGGACCATAGGGTGTCCCAGTCCCGGCATTGAGAACTGGGGAGTTTGGACCTGCTGGACCCTAAGGAACAGGATATTTTAATATGTTCATGTTTTATCCAACATACTGTATTTCAAGTTATGGGTAAAACCCAGAGGAAATTCCTTTGCATACCAGGGTAGCATATGGCCAGAAAGGCGACCCACTGTCTAGGACTTGAGTATGTTTCAAAGGATTTTGTCACCTCCACTGTTTGTATGAGGGCGGAGATTACTCAAACCAGAGCAGTCTTCAAGTGTTCCATTTCACACCTCACAACAAAGGGTTTCCTGCCAGATATTCCGTGGGGTAGACTGGCTGGCATTCCTCATGCAAATGGGGGATTACAGAAATGAGACCCCCAGAGTGCTACTGCGCATGTACCAACTAGCAGGGGGGCAGGGATCAAAATGTGTTCCCATGTTAGTGAGTGGCTGGAGGTAATTGAAAGCCAATCACCTGTACTTAAGGTTAAGGATAGGACCACAAAAGGTATATAATCTGTGGTCAACCCTTTATCCTTGGTCTGTTCTATACCATCTTGATTGCTGAGAGAAACGCTATGCACTGTCTTCCTGCCAGAGGTCTTTGGTGTCTTGATGACTATGAAGAGTGCTGTATGAACTGCCAGTCCAGATATGACTGCTTCATCATTTCCATTTTAAGTAAGTGTCTATATTTTGCCTGTTATTTATACATTTTGTGTGTTCACCTTTATCAAGGAATAAATTATATTTTATCATATCTAAGTCTTGTCCCAGTTCAGACCCAGTTATAAATATATATTATCTCTTATATATTTATGTGTGTAACTATACAGCCTGCCACAAAGTCACCGTGACAGGTGGCCCTTGAGAACTGGAGTTGGCCACCCCTATTTTAGTATGTTGGGTTTTCAGTTTGGGAGGCCTTATTATTTTAATAGGTGTCTTCTAATGAGTTGTTTACCATCATGCTATTATTTTGAAGAACATTTTTACACTGGGTGGTAACAACAGAGATAGGAAGCAACAACAAACTATTTGGATGATTTTTAAAATGTATTTATGGGTCTGAAAGGCACAGGAGTTTTTCTTAGAGGCTATTGGTATAATTTCAGTGGATAGCCAAAAGATGGGTACCTTTAACAGAAGGCAAAACAGTAGGCCCGGCATGGAGCTCATGAATCCTTGGGATAGAAATTCATACTGAGGCAATTGTATTTCGCCTGCCGGAGGACAAGCTGCAAAAGCTGAAAGGGCTAGTAAATTAAGCAATCAGTCACAAGAAAATAACATTGAAAAGGTTGCAATCGTTGCTGGGTCATTTAGCGTGTGCAACACATACCATGCCAATGGGCAGGTTTTTTTCTTGCAGGTTAACAGAAGCATTACAGGACATTAAAAGTCCAAATTGGCTCATACTGCAAGGTCGGGCAAAGAGCCAAAGGATGATTTGAAGGTATGGGACACAGTTTTTTTTACAGACATTCAATGGCCGCTTCTGCTGGCTGGACCATTTTGTAAACAATGCCGATTTAATTCTGTACGCAGATGCAGCAGGAGCTAAAGGTTATGGGGCATAATGGGATGGGCATTGGTCAGCAGGACAATGGAAAGCAAAATTGTTAAGAGCTAGGCCTAAAAAAGTAAAAATGATAAGACTGGTGAGGCATCTGGTTTTCAAATGCTTGGAATTTAACATGTGGTGCAGAGCAAAGTATATCCCAGGGGTAACTAATCTAATAGCAGATAAATTATCTCGTTTTCAGTGGGAAGCATTGTGGAAACTAGCACCGCAGGCAGACAAGCAGGGATGCAGTTGCCCCAAATTCCTGTGGGATTTAATCTTACCGCAAAAGGTAATTTTATTCAAAGATCTTTATCTCAGGCTATATGGCAACTTATGTCAGTGCATGGAATAGTTGTTTTAAAAAGTCAGTTTGTAGAATGTAGATGACAATATAAGACAAGACATTCTGACGTGCTTTTTATTAAGTATGATACAGGCATGGCTCAGTTTTGTCTAACGCTACAAAATTGGAAGGTATTTAATTTTTTCTTAAGCTTTCAGGAGCAGAAATGGTCTAAATAATTTCTGGTCAAGCAGCTGTTAAAAAGGTTATGCTAAGGAAAAACTAATAAGGAATACAAGAAAGCCAGTAACACCAAATATAACCCTCAAGATGTTCGGTATAATTAACAATTTGTTTTTTAGATTTTGAATGTATCGTATTCAAAGCAGTTTTTTCCCCCACGGCTTTCTTTCTTGCGCTAAGAGTAGGCAAATTAATATTGGCAAGTAGGTTTCGCCCAGGGGTTATATTTATATGTTTAAAAGAATTTGGAATAGTGGATAATGAATATTGTCCACATCCTTTTCGCATTGGTGCAGCAATGGAAGCAGCACGTCTAGGGTTGAATGAATCGGTCATTGAGAGAATTGACCATTGGGAATCTGAGAGGTTCAGGGTGTATATTATACCTGATCTGGTGCAGAAATAATTGATGCTTGTGTGTATATCAGGTAGTGGAAATAAAAACCTTTGGGGACTGGGGCATTCCTTCATCCACTGGGCAGTGGTGAGAGCAACTACCCACTGTTATAGAGTTCATTTGGGGTATGCAACAGACAGGTAATTCTGTACATTGGTTGGGTTGTAAAGGTCTCAAGTGGAATCAAGTTTTACCAGAATTGTTGTTGCACAGAAATACGTTGGATCTCTCGAAGATGATATTTATTCATGCCAGGCGTAATAACATAGGCAATATACAGACATTGAACTAATTCACCAAATGAAATGGGACATGCTTCAATTGTTTTTCCTGGGGTATTGCTGCTTTGGTCTGAGGCAGTTCCACGTATGAATGGATAAATCCAGAAAAGTTTTAGGCCTTTAGAATTGTGCAGAAGAAAGCTAAATATGGCTGTTGCACAGTTTGGGAAGTCAATTGGGGTTACGATAGTGAGGCGCGTTGATTTGGAAGGTGGAAAACCCGAACCCCACTGAAGGTGTTAAATGGGCTCAGCGGTGGGTTAAGAAAGGGTTGAGCTGTTATTAAAGTATATTTAAATGGTTGTTTGGTTTTGGGAAGTTTTAGGATCCTGGCTGGAGGAGAAAGGTTAATTGTATAATGTGAAGTTTTGGATGTTTTCATTTAAGTTATGATGGTTTAATAAATGTGCTCCGGCCTCACAACCAACCACCCTATGTTTTGTGTCCTCTACGGATTATTTATAAGTGATATTATAAAGTAAGGATAGTGCATCATATAGTCCAGATGTACAAAAATAAAATAAAAAGAAGAATTCATACATCTATGTGTAAAAGGAAATACAAATAGACATGCCAAAAATACAGACATGTCTGCAATCGATATACATGGAAATAAATAAAAAAAACGTAGTGTTCCCAAAGATTAAAACACCCAATCAGGGATAATATGTGAGATCTGAAGAATGAAAGGTTGAAAAAATAAAGAAACAATACTAATTAAAATGAACTCAGGATAAAAAAAAAAGACATCGTTATATTTGTGCATAAGACCTAGGGGCATAGGGCCATAAGGTTTTAAAAAAAAATTTAATCCCAAATTATTCTTTATTGGATAAATATTTGCCCTGTTCCCTCCCCACCAATATGTCTTAATGTAGTCAATAGCCATCTACGTAAATTTGGTAGGGTCAGAACTATGGGTTGTTTTAAAATACAGTGATACACTGTGGGCAATTAAACCCTTTTCAATATTGCGTATATGTTCCATATTTCTTACACGTAAAGGTCAATTGGTTTTACCTCCGTACTGTGACATTCTAAAAGGTAGATCACATAACTACTTCTACATCTTAAACATTGTTGAATTTTAAAACACTCCTCTGTATTCCTTTAAAAAAATAGAGAAAAACGACTTTTTTTTCATGTACTACAGTAGGTTCAAGAGAAGTTTTGAGATTTGGTGTTTCCATAAATATAATTGTGGGACGTTTTAGTAATAAGTCCCCCCATTATCGGATCTTGCTTTAAGATTGCCCAGTGTTGGTTTAAAATTCTCTTTATATCCTGTGCTTTTGTGTTGTACTGTCTCTCAAAGGGAATAAAGCTATCATTTAAAACATTGGTCTTCTTATTTAAAATCCCATCTCTAATGAAAATTTTCACCTCTTGCGCTTCTGTCACTATATTTGTATCATAATCCTTTTTCAAAAATCTCTTTCCTAGTCTCGGATTGTTGAATGAAAGTGTTATGGTTGGAGCAATTCCTTCTAATCAATCTGAACTGGCCAAAAGGAATATTTTAAACCAATTCGGATGATTACAGCTGGAACTCAAAATAAATTAAATTATTACTGTCAACAAAAATAAGTTTTCTTGTCTAGTTATAACTCTTCAGTCTATAGCACTAAATCCAAAAACGCAATACTTTCCTGTTATACAATGCAAATTGACATCATTAAAGTTAATCATACGAAGGAAATCATCCAGACTTTTCACATCTTCCTTCCATATCAAATTAATATCATCTACGTACCTCCACCATAGAACCAGGTTTGTTGTTACAAATGTGGTCTTCCTCCCACATATCCATAAAGATGTTAGCATAGCTGGACACATACCTCGTACCCATGGCGGTCCCACAAAAAGTAAACATTCTCACTGAACCAAACGTAACTGTAGTGCAAGATATATTGTATATTTTTACATATTAAAAAATCAACTTGTTCTTGTTTCATATTTGGGTCTCTTTCTAGTATCTGCCTCACTGCATTGCATCCTAGGGTGTGGGTGATGCAATGACACATTATATGTGGCCAAATAAAATCCTATTGCCTTATTGGTTTATGATGTTTTAAATGTGTGGTGTCTTTCAAATGGGATGGAAGAACTAAAAGGTACTTTTGTAGAAAGAAATCAATGTTTTGTGAGAGGTTGGATGATACAAAATCAGTCCCCGAAATAATTGGGTCTTCCTGGTTATTTAAGATTTTTTTTTTTTAAATTTTAATATCTTTATGAATTTTTGGCAGAAAATAAGTGATTAGTGATCTTGAATTCATGAGCCATTTTGATTAAAGGAACCCATCAGAAATTGAGATCATAATAAATGATTAAATATATTTTTAATAAATTCTTTATCGTTTCACTTTGGTACAATATAAAACGTGTTTACTTTTGTATGCTTGTTTTCCACAGAGAAAGGAAAACACTATAGTCTTGTTCTACTTCACTTTTCTACCCTCTCGTTCATACTTTTAGGTATTTTTCTGAGTGGAATCGAGGAGAGGGTAAATAAACATCACTGTGTAGATTATAATTATGTCAATTTATATTTATATTTTGCCAGCATTGATTTTTTCAGAACCATATTTTTATCTAGTTAAATAAATGTGGTGGTTTTATCACTAAATCACATGAAAGTCATTTAGTTTGCATTGTTAGGTTTGATATCTTTTTGATAGTTATGTTTTTTTACATTTCTAAACAAATCTATAATTAAAAAATCCAGGTCATAAGTGAGCAAAGACCCTTTACACAGTGATATGAACTTGGATATCTTTATAAGAATCTGTGCATATATATGTTCCACCATTCTATTTCTCATTATACAGCTGTATGAATATTAATATGTATATCCTTCTTTTCAGAGTTTCATTGTTCACCATATTATAAACTACCATTTTAATTATTGTAAAATTATAGTTTGTATAATACATAATAAAAGTATTGTTTAATAACATTTTGAGAGCTGTACATGTTGATTGTGTTCATTTTATTGTATATAAAAACACTAGTGGCATCATTAGGGAATGAGGGTATATAAAGAGACACAGAGGGAGGGTGGGATTAGACCCCTGGGGAAGCATACACAGCGAAACACTTTGGGTGTCCATTTGTCTGAGACTGTGAGGAAGGACTGTCCCAATCAAGCTTCTCTCTGTGCATCCTGCCGAACTCGCAAATTACGCAGACAGACCAGACGTTGACCGGTGAGGCGGCGGCAGCAGCAGCAGCAGCAACATCCTTAAAGAGTGGGCTTAATTATTTTATGTTTTGTGAGTGCATTTTATACTTTTTACCTGTTAAAATGTATTAAATAACATTACAGTATTTCTGTGTCTCATCTCACCCAACTTATGAGGAATACGTGAAAACTGAGAGGATTTTATTTCTGAAGCCTTGACAAACATCTAGCATATATCATCAGTGCATAGCGAATCCACATATTTATACTTCGAATTACCATTGTATTGTGTGTTCTGCTTTTTGCTTCCTTCTATCGGTTGTGCCCCCAATTTGAAGAGTGGATTTACGAGTGGGCTTATAGAGGAATCCAGGGAGAGCTGCACCGACATAAGGAAGTTGTATTTAAATGTATTCACAAAATTAATGTATACAGTATTCACTTACAGAATTTATTCACAAAAATTTTGGGGACACTTGATTTTAGAAGGCATTTATAAAAAACAAACTGAAAGAACCAGTGTTGCTCTGGAACTCTAAGAAACAAAAAAAAAAAACTGTGTGTGCTGTGCACGCGCATAGTAAGTGAAACTTCTTTGTGTGTTGTCAGCAACATATAAAGTAACAATAATAATATTACTGCTTAGAGCATGAGTAAATTTGATTGGCGGGGTCATGTTTATTGGAAGCAGTGGGGGTGTGCGTGCGTGTGTCAGTGTGTGCGTGCGTCAGAGTGTGCGTGCGTGTGTCAGTGTGTGCGTGCGTGTGTCAGAGTGTGCGTGCGTGTGTCAGAGTGTGCGTGCGTGTGTCAGTGTGCGTGCATGTGTCAGTCGGTGCGTGCGTGTGTCAGTCGGTGCGTGCGTGTGTCAGTGTGTGCGTGCGTGTGTCAGTGTGCGTGCGTGTGTCAGAGTGTGCGTGCGTGTGTCAGTCTGTGCGTGCGTGTGTCAGTCTGTGCGTGCGTGTGTCAGTCTGTGCGTGCGTCAGTCTGTGTCAGTCAGTGAGTGTGTGTATGTGTGTGTCAGTCAGTGTGTGTGTATGTGTGTCAGTCAGTGTGTGTATGTGTGTGTGTCAGTCAGTGTGTGTATGTGTGTGTGTCAGTCAGTGTGTGTGTGTGTGTGTGTGTGTGTCAGTCAGTGTGTGTATCAATCAGTGTGTGTGTGTGTGTGTCAGTCAGTCAGTGTGTGTGTGTGTGTGTGTGTGTGTGTGTCAGTCAGTGTGTGTGTGTATCAGTCAGCGTGTGTATGTGTGTGTGTCAGTCAGTGTGTGTGTGTGTGTGTGTGTGTGTGTGTCAGTCAGTGTGAGTGTGTAGTCAGTGTGTGTGTGTGTGTGTGTGTGTCAGTCATTGTGTGTATGTCTGTCAGTGTTTGTGTGGTGGGTCAGTCAGTGTGTGTGTATGTGTGTCAGTCAGTGTGTGTGTGTGTGTGTCAGTCATTGTGTGTATGTCTGTCAGTGTGTGTGTGTCAGTCAGTGTGTGTGTGTGTCAGTCATTGTGCGTATGTCTGTCAGTGTTTGTGTGGTGTGTCAGTCAGTGTGTGTCAGTCATTGTGTGTATGTCTGTCAGTGTTTGTGTGGTGTGTCAGTCAGTGTGTGTGTATGTGTGTCAGTCAGTGTGTGTGTGTGTGTGTGTGTGTGTGTGTGTGTGTGTCAGTCATTGTGTGTATGTCTGTCAGTGTTTGTGTGGTGTGTCAGTCAGTGTGTGTGTATGTGTGTCAGGCAGTGTGTGTGTATGTGTGTCAGTCAGTGTGTGTATGTCTCTCTGTCTGTGTCCTGCCCCCTCTCTCCTGACCCCCCCTCCTCCCCCCCCGGAGGTACACGACCGCGGAGCAGCCCCCATTCTCTACCCCCGGTAGAGCTGCGTGTCCTGCTGCAGCCAGCTCCCCGGCGGAGGTACGGGGCCACGAGGGGGTTACAGAATGGAACGGTAATGCGCGTGGGGCGCTCTTCCTCCCCCCCTCTGATGGTGCTGTGGGGCACGCAGCACGCTCAAACCCCCCCACTCTCCGTTCCCTTGCACAGCCAACACCAAAAGCCTCTTCTGCCGCCATCACTGCTGCGCATGCGCGGCATGGGAGCGGTGGTGGCAATGGCGGACGTTCACTCGCCCCCGATGGCGTACAAGTGCCCGTACAGGGCTACTATAATGACCTGGGAGCGCGGCTGGGACAGAGAGCGGGCCTGGTCCCAGGAGCCGGTCAGCGGGTTGTAGCAGGAGACCCGGTTGGAGAGCCAGGCCCGGTCCCCGCTGCCCCCTGCTATGAAGAGGTAGTTGTGCAGCACGCAGACCCCGCAGCCATTGGTGTTGGCTTCCACCAGCAGCTGGGTCAGCGGCCTCCAGCCCCCCGGGGAGCCGCTGTAGCAATGCACCTGGGGGGAATGGCGGCACACATGTGCAGGAGCGGCCGGGGCTGAGGGGAGGGGTTAGCCATCACAACTGCGCATGCACATCATGGCAGCAGGTTAGCAGCGGGCGGGGAACGGCGGGCGTTAGGAGCGGCGCCAGTGGCTATCGCCGCCGCATGTCACAGCAGGCGTGGGGGGGGGGGAGCCGTGACGTCACTTCCGTTTCATATTTCGCCCCCATCTCTCCAGTTTTGCCCCATCAGAATAGGTGCCACTAAAGAAGTTTCACTTCAAAAACTGAGATTTATAAATGGTTATTACATTTTTATAGTTTCTTAATGTGAAATCCCTTGCTAAAACAACAACTCCATCCATAATAGTTTCATTGCCGCCGAGGTCCTGGAGTGTTTGATCGAGAGTCTCTAATGCGTGTTTGTGGGACATTGTCCCAAACAATCACCTGGCACTCTTGAAGAACTCTAGCTGCTCCTGTATTTTTGCTAATGTTGCATATTGGATTTTTAGATCGACTAAAATTAAGTGATATCTTGAGGGTTGTGTGATGGGATCATGTCATTTGTGATGTCATGTGAGATGTCAATTGTGAATTTTATCCAAGAGACAAAAACCTGCACCTTCATCTCAGCAAGCATCATGCAAAATTTGGTTACGAGAGGTGTCCAAATAAATAGCAAACAAACAACTTTTCCAAAATATATAGTTAAATATAAATATTTATATTTGAGAACAGTCACTGCTCCTAATCCCATTGGTTAGATCACTACAATCTATGTTAGAATTGAGAGCACCCTTCATTTTTGTTCACGCGTTCATTTTATTACCTTAGCATTGTGTGCCTGACATTTTTCAGTTCACTACTGGACCTTTAACAGGGGGATATGGAAACTTTATTACCTATCTCCATCTCAGACACATATGCATGCGACTGTGCGGTAAACTATAATTAAGAGACAGTTGTTTCATTACTATAGAATGAAAATAAGAGGAAAAGCCACGCTTTGGGGAATTCCAGTGACTATTATGGCCATGTGTACATCTGCTTATGTGGCCACATATGTGAAACTGGAGGTGTACTGTGAGCACTACTACAAACTGTTTTGTGGTAGATGAAGCTCTTGTTTGGAGTACTAAACATTTTTTAATAATCGTTTTAACTGAAGAATTTTTCTTTTTTAAGAACTCCGCTTTTAATCAAGGGAGTTTGTAATAATGAGGCCATAAGCACTATGTCAGTCTGATATATTTCAGTAATAGGCGGAACTGAACAATTGGCTCTATCCCGCCTTCCCAGAAATGTTGGCCTGATTCTGTCCTTAATTTCCCTTCTACTAACTGCAAACACGCACACGCACACGGAAAAGGTGTACCTTAGGACGGTAAGATGATACCACAATGTATGCCATTCAACTCAACTAGGCCAACAGTGTATTGTAGATCACACACCAGTAACCCTGCCCACTAACTCCACTCGTTATGAGTCAAAGATTTCCTACCTAGCTCTCTATTCAGCCACCATATGCCGCAGTTTAATTTGGAAAGGAAAATACAAGAGCAGTGCAGCACATGCAATTGACAATACAGCTACATAGCAATGTGGTGATCTAGCTTAAAAAAAAAAAACCCCAATAGTAATAAACACTCTGCGGGTTATTCACTAAACTGTGATAGTGTAGATCAGAGCACTATCGCACGGAAAAACCCCGCTGACGTCACGCGGAAGTTTGCGTCACAGTCGAATGCAGAGGTAAATAATAATAACTTTATTTCGTATAGCGCTTTTCTCCCAATGGGACTCAGCGCGTCACAATTAGTAGTGCGCGGTACGCAGCACATAGGAATATTTACCGGTATTTTACAGACACAGTCCCTGCCCTGTGGAGCTCACAATTGATGTTGTTGGTGCCTGAGGCACAGGGAGATAACAGTGACTTGCCCAAGGTCATAAGAGCTGACACTGGGATTCAAACTCAGTGTTATCAGAGTCTGTGTGTTTACTCACTGAGCCACTGCTTCAGCCCCTTCAACTGTCACTGATTGAGTCACCTGTGCTGACGCAGGGATATCCTGAAAACCTGACCTGTTGGTGGGACAGCAGTTGGTCCCCCCTGGTCTAATGCATATGCCCCTCTGCTATGTGTGCTGGTTAATGTATTGCCAATAGCTCCCTCTGCCTGCACCTGTGGTTATTGCAGGATACAATAATCTTCCTGCAAGAGCTAGAGGTCAGTTTTCCAATCCAAAACTGAGCTGTTTAGCAGCATGTGGAGGATGGAGCAAGTTGCTGATCTGTGAGGTGAGAGATTCAGCAGGTTTCGCAGATGTGGGTGACTTGCCTTCCTGATTCGTCAGAATCGGCACAACTACTTTAAACTAAACAATACACATTCTCTTTTAGGTTAAAGAGGGGAGCAGAAATCAGGAACATAAACAGAGCAAGACCCCAGACCGCTCCAGAGTTAGTGTATTGAGTCTTCATTAAGTATTAAATTGCTTAGGTAGAAGGATCCTTGTAGGTGTTTGAAGATACTCAATGTCACTACCTAATGCAGTTACCTTGGCTCTGGCGTTCTGATGTCACAATGCCACGGCAACATGACATCTCGTGACGACGCGGCGCCAGAAGCCGTCTGAGCCAAGGCAAGAAAAGTTACAGAGGCCTACGCCGCTCCCCCCAGCATTTATTTTTTAATGTCTTCAGGAAGAGTGTGGCGCCTCTGTAAACCCCGCGCCCCCTGCAGAGAATCTCAGGGCGCAGCCCCCAATTTTGCGCACCCTTGACCTAATGTATCATGTCCTTCTTTTCTCACATTACAGGATTCTGCCCTCAAAGTATTAGCCAATTATAAAAAGCATTCTGTACTGCATATTAAAGCGGCAGTCTGTGCTGATCCCCTTGTTGCCCTTTCAGGGGATGTTTTTATTTTTGAAATCCTAGTCTTCCTTCAAAAGATATGAGCAGTTGAAATTTTAAGTGTCCTGGAGCTGAAACTGGAGCTCTCCCCGGAGCCCAGTGCAGTCTCGTGCTAGGGATGAAGAAAACAATGGGTTTTTAACACGCAAAAAAGCAGAAAATGCTCGTGTGTCAAGATATTAGCATTATATCAGAAAATTATATAGGACGGATTGATGCTTTAAATGTTGTGTCATTGCACATTGGGGAATCAAACTTTCTAAATGATAAAAGTAATTATAAAAATGCTGTATAAGGCTGCGCTTATAGTGCCGGCGACAACAACGCGACATCAAAACTAATGCATTGCCGCCATCGCGTGCGCTTATAGTAAGCGCGACACGACGGAGCAACTGATTGGTCGCGATCGCTGGAAGTCATCTCAGTTTGATTTTTCCAGCGACCGCAGCCTGACATCGCCGGCACTACAAGCGTAGCCTAAGGAATACCATGTTACAATTGATCTATAAGGTATTCCGTGGCTTAAAATGCTTTCACATTATTGCAACACTGACATATGTTTCTCAAGAGGGAATATACCTTTTACAAACACAAAGAGCAAGTTTGTACATCTTTCGCTGGTGAATAACTGGGAGGAGAGGTTACGAGATAATCTATTTAAAGGCATATAGTAAAGTAACACATGGGGGAGGAGTAGGTAGTAAGCATCAGTCTATAGTTTACTCTCATTCCTTAACAGCTACCCGTCTCTTGCTTTAAATGCACACAAAGAAAACAGCTCTGAGCCTGCCGTAAAAAAAAGGCTGTTATTGTACATGTGCTTTGTAATGACACATGTTAAAGAGGTCATAAAAGATGCTGGAACAGGGCCGGCTCACCTCTTTTGTTCTCACTTATCTTGTGGGATAATGACGGGGATTTGCTGGCTCTACCTTTCTACAAAGCAATGATTATAAAAGAGACACCTGGAAAAACACGGATGTGGCCTTCTTCTTCACAACCTCCCCCTAAGCTTAAAAAAAAAAAAACACAGAAGAAAATACCCATCCCCTCTTTTCTTTCCTGAAAAGCAGTGCCTGGTGGCTGCAGGAATGCTGAGCAATTCTTCAAGGTCGCACAGTGTGCTGGTCTGTGCTTTGAAGTGCCTGGAAGTGCTAATCAGTACAGTTAGGCAGGTTGTCAACGTTTTTTTTTTTTTTTAGAGTGGTCAGCTCGCAAAACCACGAAAACTCGTGGGTCTATTTCTTGAGGTTTCTAGCCTGCAAAACAGGTGCATAAACAGCACCAACGTTATTAACAAAAAAAATCGGATGTGCTTTTCCTTTGATACATCTGGTTATGTTTCTTAAAGATGCAGACCAAGCAATAGCCTACGTGTGTGGGTTTTTAAAAAAAAAAATAAACCAGTTCTGTACTATGAGAAAATACTTGTAGCATTTTTTTTAAACAGCTCTAAATTATATTTTTTTACGTAACAAGCATTTCTTGTTTCCATAGCAACCATTTACAAAGTCACATCCCCTTCCTCTTCTGAAATAATAAGCTCTGGCGCACCCCTTTTTGAGCCCTGCCCTTTCTTTACCAGGACACCCATTGTATCTAGAGACTGCCTGGTCACAGGATCTTCTCCACAGAACTTTGCATCTTTGGTCCTCTTCTGCTGCGTTGACGGCAATTTAGTGAACCCCCGAACCGAATCTTCGCCGATCGGTCACAGGAGAACGGATCGATCTGCAACTTGGCTAATTACTTATTGTGTGGATTGTATTGATGCACTCATTAAAGGAAAAAAACTAAATAAAATAAAAAAAATGGCAGCTTGGACTGCTGCTTTAAAGTGGCAATCCACGTTTGTTTTTTAACCTAATATTGAAGCAGGGGGTCTCCGGAGCTGAACCCCATTAATTTCAGCTCAGGAAACCCCCTGCTTTTGGAGATACTTACCTGTGAAGTAGGTGCCGTTAGCCCTTCTGCTCAGCTACCAAGGTTCATGTTATGGCGGCGTTTCAAATCTCCCGCGCGCTGCGGGCCAATTGGCAGCTGTAACGTCATCTGGTGCGGTTACCTATTGGCCTGCGTAACGCGGGAGTTTTAAACTTTAAAGCCCAGCCGGAGTGGCTACCGGCACCTACTTCGGAAATAAGTATCGCTGGAAGCAGGGGGTCCCCATAGCTGGAATTAATGCGTTTCAGCTCCGGAGACCCCCTGCTTCAATCCTGGATTTTTTAAAAAAAATCCACATTTTGTTTTTAGAAAAAAGAGGTCTTTAACGCCCATTTAGCAGACAAGAGATATAAATAAATAAAAAACCCAGGCCTCGTGGCTTGCATGATTTCCCCTCTAATATGAAGAAAAGTAACATGTTAAGACTGAATAAGAGGTGAAAAAAAAAAGGATAAATCTTGGATTTTGTAGTGTTGTAATCTTCAGGTTATTGTAAATCTCATGAGATAAAAAATGGTAGAGAATATGTTAAATGATTGCGTGCTTTTACTTTAGTTGTCATTTTTTCATGGTTATGATTGCTTTTTCTAATAAGTATAAAAGGAGGGAGACGGGAACCTGATGAAGGACCCAAGAGGTTCGAAAGCTTGTAACATATCACCCAGTGTTGGTCCAATAAAAGGTACCATACCATCAACTCCCTCCTTTGTTACTACATGGTAGAAAGGACCAACACGGCTACCCACCCTTCTTTGCCTCTTCCTTATAAGTACTATATGTTTCATGCATCTAGTGTATAGTACCTCCCTGCTCCCTTCATTCAGATGGATGTTCTGTGAAGATGAGGGCATTAAAGTGGGTTAAGGCAGTTCGTGCTATGCAATAAAAAATATATATGCATGTGGTGTTGGGCTGTCTGTGATTGATATGTTCGGAGGTGAAATCTGCCTGGTGTTGTACAAAGCTGGGTTGTCAGAGTGGTGTGTCTGGCCTTCTAGAACTCTTTCCTTGTGCTCCCTATTTAAAGCGAACGTTGCTTCAGTTTGCCTGAGGTACATTGGGGGAGACCAACTAACCTCTGTTATGGTTTAGCATACTGGGATCCCACATTCAATGCAAGTGAAGCCAATAGCAGTCAACGAGGATTGCAGTGCGTTAACTCAGGGGTGCGCAAACTAGGGGGGTTTTTTTTGGGGGGGGGGCGGCGTTTGCAGAAGCCCCGTGCTCTTCCCCAAGGAATTTAAATGAAATGCCGGGGGACTGTGCGATGCCTCTGTAACTTCCCTTACCGTGACTCAGCCGGCTTGGGCGACGTGCAGCGTCAAATGACATAGCAGGGTCATGTAACGTGATGTCACATGACCGGCGGCGTCATTTGACGCTTCAGACTAGGTATGGGGGAGCGCGAGCAGTGGCGGAAAGCAGGCAGGGGGGCGCAGGGCAAAAAGTTTACGCACCCCTACATTAACTCATACTGGAAGTCAGTGAATACTCCCCATAGTCTCCTCCAGTTAGCAATTGTGACAAATCTGTATTTCCTATGAGAGGGCTAAAATGGGCAAGCCCACTGTGTTTGCTATTCATGTACCTGTGTACAAGGCAGCAAGGAACATTACGCCCGTAACTCCTCCACTTTACTATTATGTTTGGGGCCCTGTACTTTATTAAAATTCTCTGTCCTGTGGAATATGTTGGCGCATTACAAAGAAATACGAATAATAAAGTGGTGCATACATGATTGGAGCTAATCAATTTAAAATATGCCTATGTACTTAGCCCTAAACTCTAGAATACATTATGTTTTTAAAAATTGTTGCAAAATGATGCATTTAATATATATTTTAATAAAGACAATGGCCCCTATTTAATATGCTATAAAGCCGCCATCCACTCGCTAGCCAAGATTTGATCCCGATTGCAATGAATGGACCTACAATCTTCCCCAGCAAGAACATAGTTTCACAGAATAATGAGCCTTGATCAAACTATTCCCACAACCCCCCAGTTTAATGCCTTTTTTCTTCTCCAGGTGCTTCTTTGTTGACTAACAGCAGCAGTGACAGAATGAAACAATGGATGTAGAGTTTGAGAGGTAATCCCACATGATATGCTTTTACCTTAACACTGCCATTTCATTTCATTATACAAAGTCGTCAGATGGAGATGAAAAGACAGATGCAAGATAAGGAAGGTGTTTCTATACCGAAAAAAAACAAAACAACGTTAGTTATGAATAAATACATCTTTAAGAACGTTACAGCTATTCTGTTCTCACAAAGCAGATGTATCCATTTAAAGAACCACCGATGTGCCATAAAATGCACATTTGGAAATCACTGGCCTTGGTGATCAGCTTTGGTTGAATACATTTCCAGTTCTATTGGTATATTGCCTATTACGCCACTTACACGCTTCCTACCAACCTTAAAACAGCAGTCCTGCTCGTTACGTACGAGAGCTCTTCTTGCCCTTTCAATCTGTTTTTGTCTTAAAAATGTGATGCTTCGTTCAGGAGATGTATACGTTTTTGAAATATAACGTGTCTGGGAGATTAAAATAAGGCTCTCCCCTCACTGCAGTCAAAAGGTTACCTGGGAAAAACACTGGCGATTAAGAAAATCCTATTTGGTAGCAATAGAAAAGAGCAGGACATGCTCAGAGGGCAAGATATTAACATTATACGCGTCACACTCATTTAGGCTTGTGGGGGGATTGCTGCTTCAAGAGTAAACTTGCAGCAGTTGAAAATCATTACTAAAGGTTCAACAGTATTCATTCTTGGTACAATGTATTGATATTATTTTATTCTCCAAGTAGATGCTTTAGACAATTAGCAGAGTTCCTTGTGTTTTTTAATGTGGCATTTTCCTTTTAGTTTTATGATGTTGCAATGTGGATATACATTGGCCTCCACAAACAGAGACTTTTGACTGAAATGAAGACGGATTACATTTTCCCCATAGAAGTCAATAGGATGAAGATTGAGAGCTATATGCAGGTTTTTTTTTATATATATATATAGTATTTCGAAAGATGACTGAAAAGTAAACAGAATAGGATGTTGTATATCAATACACATGTATGCAGATGACACAATATTATATGCACACAAAACGGAGCTTCAGATCAAAACCAACACTAATACCATCCTAGCCCCTGTTACTAGTTTCAAATACTTGGGCATATGGTATGACTCCCACTAAACATTTGGGTTGCACATTGATACCCCGACATCCAAAATCTATGCCAAACTAGGTGTACTTTATACAAACAAAAAGAGAAAGGCCCAGCACAACATACAAAGTGACACAACATATAGTGCAATACCTCAGTGCTAATCTGCTCATGAGTAAGGGCCATTTAGTTAAACCCTTTGGCCAAAGCGTTATAAGCCTGCAGGCATCAAGGCATGACCAATATGCAGGTCCTAACACTACCTGGTAAAATTCTCAAGTACCTCTCTTTTTTGCTGTAGGGAGAAAAACCATACTGGGTCTGTGATACACAGGGACATGATAAAAACTGCTAATTGGAAAGTGGGGCGGGCGAGTTTTAAACCCTGGGGAGGAGGGCCACACCTCCAAGCAACAACAGCTGCATAACCCAACAAGCTCCAGAACCCCAAAACCCACCCTCACATCATATGTACACCAAATATATACATTACTTACTTATAACTGTACTTTATAGGAACAAATCCTCCCTAAGCAAGCTGGTCAGAAAGTGCATCGCACAGCAGATGCTAATTCTAATTATAGACTATGGGGACATAGTATATGGCACAGCACTCCAAACTTACCTTAGCAAACTAGACACCCTCTACAACTCAATATGCCGCTTTGTCCTTGTAGGAGATGTGTGCAAAGGGTATGCAATGGAGACCGGTTTTAAGGAGAAACTAAAATAAGGCTTTATTGCGCCTGTTCCTTTAACACGGCAAAACATTTAAAAAAAATGCCTATTCCACTTTGGAGAATATCTACACCTTTACTCCAGCCCTCTCAAACTGGGTAGGTAGCTAAGCTAAACATATAGTCTCTTATCTGTTCTTGTTGCTGTAGGGGAAGGCCTATCTGCTCTCCTGGGTCAACACCCTTGTGTGCAATGGAAATGCCCGTGTCCAGGTATAGATGTCTTGTCCCCTTGTCTTGCTGTCAAGACATCTTTTCTTCTGGTCAGCCCAGTTGTGGGCTAAGGAAAAATCTCCTTCCTGTTTCTTAGATCAGGCTTTTTCTAACAGTTCTAATCAGCCAGGTGAAGTCTGGTTGATTGCCTGTGCAAGTAACCAGTACACTGCTGGATTTAGAGACAGGTTTTCTCAACAGTTATAAGTCCCTGTTACAGTCCTCCAATGTAACTACAACACACATCACTGCGAAATGATCAAAGAACTAGATAGATCATCACTTGAATCTAGGCGCAATGTTCATCTTTCCTGTGTTACAGTACCTTCAAATACTTTCTGAGCTAGCTACCCGCCTATCTGAACAAGCTCCTCATCCCTACCACACAGATCATATCACCTGAGATCTGACAGTAAAACCTATGATTTCTCATCCCGCAAACATGCTAAGTAGAGATTGTCTCTCTTAGTTCAGCATTGTGTATTGATCATGGCTCAACCGCTCTTCTTTGCAATGCAAGTAGAAGAGAAAAGTAGAGCATTGCCGAACAGGAGCAGGGAGAGGATCCAGTAATACAAAAATAGTTTAATGGAGTATACAAAGCATGGAGGATAGTTCCAACGCGTTTCGAACAACAAGTTCTTTGTCAAGGAGTAAAAATACTGTGGTCCTGTAGTCCTATTTAAACCAAACAATCTGTTCCCGTTTCGCGACAAAATTTGCGTCATGACATCACGACGCAGGTACCCGAGTGCATGTGCCCGGACCAGGACCAGTAAGTTCACCTGACGTCAGCGCTGCCTGGTGGAGAAACGGGAATGGATACACAAAAGGGTCAAAAGTAAGATAAAGGCAAAGCTACAACACAAAGCCAAACCCGCACGATCCACGGCTAGGATCAAAGTCCGCCTACCATTACGGACAAGAGAGAGGAGGACTGAGCTCCTGGAGTAAAGGGACCCAGCGATAGTTGCAGGAAGCCCTAAACCCAATAATACAATATTAACAACTACAATAACAATACTAGATCCTATAATGACACAGATTAGAAAGGACTATACAGACACAAGCACACAACACCTAATTAAAGGCAGTAAGATAAGAAAAAGAAAATACAATTTAAAAACAAAACAAATACCATAGTATGTGTGTTGAGTAAAAAAAAAATAATATATATATATATATATATACCTCATGCTAATGTATGATTGTATTGTATGTCTTTATTTATATAGCGCCATTAATGTACATAGCGCTTCGCAGTAGTAATACACGTGGTAATCAAATAAATAACAGATAATATAAACAGATCATGAGAATAAGTGCTTCATACATAAAAGTAACATTAAGGAAAAGGAGTCCCTGCTCCGAGGAGCTTACAGTCTAATTGTTAGGTAGGGAGAACGTACAGAGAGAGTAGGAGGGAGTTCTGGTAAGTGCGTCTGCAGGGGCCAAGCTTTATGTGTCATGTGTTCAGAATACCCACAGTGCTATTCATATGCTTCTTTAAGCAAATGTGTCTTAAGTTGGGTCTTAAAGGTGGATTGAGAGGGTGCTAGTCTGGAATTGAGGGGAATGGCATTCCAGAGGTGCGGGGCAGTAAGTGAGAAAGGTTTAAGGCGGGAGAGGGCTTTAGACACAAAGGGGGTAGAAAGAAGACATCCTTGAGAGGAACGCAAGAGTCGGGATGGTGCATAACGAGAAATTAGGGCTGAGATGTAAGGAGTGTAAAGCTTTAAAAGTGAGGATGATTCAATCAGTAAATGAATAATTAACAAAATAATGCAATAAAGTATATAATACAATGCAATGTCATGAATGACTCAGGTGAAAAAGCTAACAAGAATATGGCTAGGTAGGGATATGGCCATAGCATAGTAAGGCTATAGCACTACAAAAATGATATAATCTAAACTAGAACAACATGAATAAATATAATAAAAAAGTAATAACTAAAGCAACAACAAAAGGAACCTTAACAACACTCAGCAAAATCTTAAACCATTGCAGAGTGTAAGACTGCATAGATGCTAATAGAAGAAAAAAATCAAGAAGGAGGGAGGGGAGGGGGGTGGAGGGAAAAGGGGGGGAGAAAAAGGGGGAGGGGAAACAAAGGAAAAGGAGGGAAAGGGAGGAACTAATTCTATATGGAATAGCATCCAGATTGTTGAACTAAAGAATAAAATGTATACTAGTATATAATATTATACAATCCAGGAATAAATACTGTTGCAAGAATCTATAAATCTCTATTTCACTAATGAAATTTATTTAAGGAAGTGGCCAAGATTCCATTCTACATTCATCCACACAGGGAAGAGTGTTCTTAGTGTAAAGATCCAATACGCTTCCCTGCGGTCCAGCAGATTGACATGATCACCCCCTCTTGCCTTTTTGTGAACCTGTTCAATTCCCCAAATAAGAAAAATTCTTAAACCTACCAGAATGACACTCAGAAAAATGTTTTGAAACTGGATGGTTCAGGTCCCTGATTCGTATTAAGCTAAGATGTTTCTGGAGTCTGGTGTTTAGGGCTGTAGTCCCCACATATCGCCTTCCGCACCCACAAGTCAGCAAATAAACCACAAATTGGCTTTTGCAGTTAATAAAGCTATTTATCTTGTACTTTTTAATGTGGCTGTCCTGTGGGAAGCTGGAGAGAAAAAACGGGGAGGGTTTCATGTATCTACATGTACTACATGAGCCACATTGAAACGAACCTTTAGTAATGTAAGGTACTTGTCTGATATTGGGAGTGGAAATTTCACTAGGATAAATATAAGAACCAATGGCTCTTGCCCACCTGAAAACAAATTTAAGACCAGGTTCAACATATTTGTTAAGAACCGGGTCCATGCGCAGAACCTTCCAGTGTTTATGTATAATGGATTTTATACTATTGCTGTGCTTATTAAACTGAAAAATAAATAATGGGGAATTAATTGTCGAATTGTTCTGGCCTCGCCTCTTCCATGACGCTCTATTCGTGAAATTGGAATTACCGTGCTTCCCAAAATTATGATCCTCACTACTCTGGCAAGAAAAGAGAGAAGATCTCTCAGTATATAATGCTCCTTCAAAAGCTTCTCTTAAGTTGTTGATTAAATAACCTCTATCAAGAAAGCGTAGTGCAAGTTCCTCAGACTGAGCAAGGAAACACTCTACGGTAGAGCAGTTCCTTCTCAGTCTGAGGAACTGTCCCTTGGGTATGCTCCTGATGACTGCATTCGGATGGCAACTGTCCATCCATAGAAATGTGTTCCTGGAGTTGGTCTTCCAGAACACATCTGTTTGGATTTTTTTTTGTTAATATCTACATACAATTGGAGATCCAGAAAATGAATGTGATGAAAGTGAAAATTAACCGTGAATTTAAGATGATGGATATTATCATTAAGATCATGAATAAAGGAGTGAAGTGTCTTAATATCACCCTTCCAAATAATAATACGATCATCAATAAACCTTTTATAGAAAATAATATTATTACGAAAATTATGAGTGCTAGAGAAAATAAAAAGTGATCCCCACCACCCCATAAAGAGATTTGCATATGAAGGTGCAAAACTGGGGCCCATTGCTGTGCATATTTCTTGTAAATAAAATTTGTGATCAAACGTGAAGAAATTGTGTGTGAGAAGAAAAGTGATGGCATCCAAAATAAAAGTAGATTGAAATATGGATTATGTCTGGATTCTCCACAAAATGGCAGACAGTCGCCAAACCATGATCATGTTTTATTACTGAATACAGGGAAACCACATGTAGTGTTACCCATATGTACTTGTTGTCCCAAGTGCATGCTATATAAATATAATAAAATAGTAACCGTATATATCTGACAACCACTTCCACCTCCGAGGCAAAAAAGCCTTCTTAGAGAAACATTATTCTATCAAGATGTCATGACAATCGACAGGCAATGTTAGCATTCCAAAGCAATGCAACAGAATGGCAGGACAACTATCTATATATCATGCGACAACTATCTGTATATCATGCGACAACTATCTGTATATCATGCGACAACTATCTGTATATCATGCGACAACTATCTGTATATCATGCGACAACTATCTGTATATCATGCGACAACTATCTGTATATCATGCGACAACTATCTCTATATCATGCGACAACTATCTGTATATCATGCGACAACTATCTGTATATCATGCGACAACTATCTGTATATCATGCCACAACTATCTGTATATCATGCCACAACTATCTGTATATCATGCCACAACTATCTGTATATCATGCCACAACTATCTGTATATCATGCCACAACTATCTGTATATCATGCCACAACTATCTGTATATCATGCGACAACTATCTATATATCATGCGACAACTATCTGTATATCATGCGACAACTATCTATATATCACGCTGGCTTGGATCCATTTCTGCATTTGGAAACATAATAATAAACTTTTTTTATACAACACTTTTCTCCTAACCAGGGGAAACAAAGGGAATAGACTGCCGTGGGCCTTTTTAAACCCCGGCACTTTTAGCACTCTTCACATTGGACATCTAATAACCCAGGGGTGGGCAACACCAGCCCTCAAGAGCCGCCAAAAGGTCAGATTTTCAAGATATATCTGCTTCAGCACAGGTGGCTCAGTCAAAGACTAAGCCACTGATTGAGCCACCTGTGCTGAAGCAAGGATATCCGGAAAACCTGACCTGTTGGTGGCTATTGAGGACTGGATTTGCATATCCCTGTAATAACCCCTTCCCTGCCGGAGGGGGCAATAATGCATTGCAAAGAAATTGCCCCTCTGGCAAAGAGGGGTGCAATCCCCCCCAAAGCAGAGAGGTTATTCGCATTGCAGCTGCTGGGCCTGGAAACCATTGCTCTGCAACATGGTTAAACAAAAGGAAACGACAAGAACCAATTACCACTTCTATTACTGTACACATTGTTTACACTATGTTAGCCTTCAGAAAAAAAATAACTAGGCTTGAATTGGTGGGGGTGAGAATGGGCTCCTTCCTTCCCCACAATAAACATCCTTTTCTAATAGACCACCTGTCATGCATGTCAGCTTTTTGAATCAATCTCCCTCCTTTCCTGCATCTCCTCTGCTTTTTCCCTTCAAGAACCCAATCCACAAGCAGAAACAAGAAAGGCCACAACGATGGGGTCTATTTACCAGTCTCCTGTTTGCAAAATGGAAGCAAAATCCATGTCATAACAATTGCACTAGATTTACCCAAGGAAGACATCCCAGTGTTTTAATGGGATTTATTTTCTTAGAGAAATCTGGGGCTGCAATGTGACGCATTGTGCAGCATTGTGCAGCAATGTGATGCATTGTGATGCAATATGCAGCATTGTGATGCATTGTGCTGCAATATGATGCATTGTGCTGTAATGTGATGCATGGTGCTGCAATGTGATGCATTGTGCTACAATGTGATGCATTGTGCTGTAATGTGATGCATTGTGCTGCAATATGATGCATTGTGCTGTAATGTGATGCATTGTGCTGCAATATGATGCATTGTGCTGCAATATGATGCATTGTGCTGCAATGTGATGCATTGTGCTGCAATGTGATGCATTGTGCTACAATGTGATGCATTGTGGCCCTGGTTTTGTGTCCAGGATACTTCAGTAAATAAACCTGTGTGTATCTAATAAGGATTCTCCCCTTTCTTTCCGGAAGCACAGTTATTTTGCATGACAGTGCCAGTGTATCCCACTCTAGGAAAATGACACACAATGAATGTCTGCCCTAAAGCGCTTGCAATCGCACTTTAAGTACTTTAATCACAGTAAATAAGAATATGTTGTCACAAGGAGATGATACTGAGCCCTGAATTGAAGTCTAATGATGCCTTAAATGTAAGGTACTCTGTGCCAACCGAGTGGGCACTGAAATACAGAAAACGTATTTTTATGGTCCATGAAGATAACCAAAAAAGGGAGAAGGGAGGAGTGGCCGAGTGAATAAAGACACTGACTCTGTAAACAATGACACAGAGTTTGAATCATGAGAACCTGGTTCAATTCTCGGTGTCAGCTCCTTGTGACTTTGAGCAAGTCAACCTGCGCCTCAGGCACAAAAAACACATAGGTTGTAAGCTCATCTAGGCAGGGACTGTGTCTCTAAAAGGTCCTATACTGTAATTGTGAAGCACTTTGAGGTTCATTGGGACAAAATTTCCTATATGAAATAAAGTTATTATTATGAAAGATGGAGAAGATTGATTGGAACCTGGTACATGCTTACTGACTGTATTCTCCTTTTTCTGCAGCTCCACAATACCTTGCTAGCTGGGACTGGTGCTTTAAACGAGAGAGTAAGCACAGCTTTCTAAATAATTCCATCTTCTCATCAGGTGGTCACATTGGTAAGTCCGTATACAGAATCCGTTCCCTCTCCTTGTGCCATTTGGCAGTGTTAACGGATACAGAGATCACGCAGTGGTAAGCTCTTTGCCTTTACAACTAGCTTCAAATGACAAATAAAACAGGAAGCTACCCACAGAGATCAAGGTGCATCAGCCTCAATGAATTGAGCAAACAACAGTGGCCACATCTGCAGTGAATTGTCACAGGAGGCCGAGACTCCAGGTGCAAAAGTGACAGGAATCAATGAAATACATTTGCTGTGTACACATCCTGACCTGTATCTGGATTTGCACTTTCGTACAAAACATGTGACAGTACAAAAACTGGAGGGAGAAGCAATTATCTCCTTCCTAAATATATTAGTATGCGGTTCAGGAATGCTACAACTAGAGGCATTAACAGTACTTAAAAAAAAAAAAAAAAGGGAAAAAAAATGTTTTTAGATGAAACATTTTGACCCAGAACATAGCAAATACAAATATCATTGCATCCATGTGGTCTACTGCAGGGGTGTTCAAACTGGGGGGCGTGTTCCCCTTAGATTTTCTGGGAGGGGGCAGGGGAGCATGGCGCTTACAGAGCCCCCCGCGCTCTTCACCACAGCATTTAAATTAAATACCGGGGGGGGGGGGGGGGGACTGCGCGAGGCCTCTGTAAGTTCCCTTACCTTGTCTCCGATGGCTTCGGGTGACACATTGCCATGGCAACTAGTGATGTACTGAGTACCCTGGAAATTACCCGGTACTTTTTCAGCTACCCGGACATGACCCGGCATCGGGTAGGAACCGGTGCCGGGTAATGTCACTGTAAATTAAAATACTTCATCACTTACCTGCAGCCGGCGACGGAAGGTGAAGAAGACGGGTGAGGAAGGCCGCGGCGACATCTGGGAGCAGCAGCAGAGATCCTGGTGGCGGTGGCAGCAACAGCCGGCTCCTCCCCAGCTGTCCAATAGGAACGCACCTGCTCTGGTCACATGGTTCCCCGGCTCCCACTGGTATCAGCTGTGTGCTGTATTTCTGCTGCTCCCGCCTGCTGATCACCAGGACCTCTGCTGCTGCTCCCAGATGTCCCCGCGGCCTTCCTCACCCTGCAGGTAAGTGCCGTCCGTGTAACCGGGACCAGGTAAAATTATTGATTTTGCCCGGGTACCGGTTACCCGGTTTTCTAAAGAAATAGGACCCGGTACAACACTAATGGCAATGTGACGTCACATGACCCCGCAGCTTCATTTGACGTAAGAAACAAGGTGGGGGGCACGCGAACAGTGGGGGAAGAGTATGGGAAAAAGTTTGCGCATCCCTGATCTACTGTACTGCTTCTATCAGGATTATTAAAGAGCTCCAGGAAAGCATACTGCTGCGATTACAACGTGGCAGAGATCAGGGCTGTCCATGTAAACATTACTCCTGAAAACCTCTAGCGCGTTTTCAAAATGAGGAGATCATGATGAGAAAGTAAAAGTAAGGAAAACAAAACAAGTGGACTTCGATTGTAAGCTCTTCGGAGCAGGGGCTCCTTTCCCCAATGTTACTTTTATGGCTGAAGAGCTTAGTCCCACTATGTGTTATATTATTATGTCACGTGTATTACTGCTGTGAAGCACTGTGTACATAGGTGGCGCTATATAAATAAAGATGTACATACATACATACTGTACCAGTTTACAGAGACTGCAGGAATGTAGTACAAGTTGTTAAGCAGATTAAGTAAATACTAAAATAATATTGTAGGTTGGGTAAATATAGATAAGTAATGGTACCTTATACCACAACATTTCAACTTTAGCATGTAAGCAATTCATTCTGCATAGTTATTACTGAAGATAAAATAAGATAATTTAATGCAGCAAATTAACTATAGCCAGTCCTCGGTTATCCAACGGAATCTGTGCTGGAAGTAGCGTTGGATAGTGAAACCATTGTAAAGCGAGTCCCATGTTAATCAGTGGTGGTGAGCGTTGGATAACGCATTCCGGCGTTGAAAAAAGGCCCATAGGGTTGCATTGTAAAGCGTTGGATATGTCATTCGTTGTGAAGTGCAACGTTGGATAACGAGGACAACCTGTACAAGCACCAGTGAGAGAGGAATTATAAAGTTGCTCTAAGAAATGTCAGAATGCCTCAATGCGTTTACAAGCCACGGAAACATTGTTATACTTTACTTCTTCTCTGGAACAGAAAACGAATGGAGCATTTCACAATAAAGTACTGTATGCAGTCAGAATGAAAAGAAAAGGCAAAGGAAGGTGGTGAGTCTAGTATAAATCTGTGAGCCTGTCCAAATGCTAATTCTTTAGCAAACATTTATCATTTTCTTTAATATAATTTTTTTCTATTGCTTACATTTTTTCTCTCACCCAAAACAAGGTGCACTTTTGAGATTACTGGACTTTGAAGCCGAAATAGAATGGCCACCGTTCAAGACATCCTCAGCGAAATGCGTAGGCATGTGCTTTCTCTCTACTGCCTTCCCAATGGAGAGAAGTCAGAGGAAATGAGTAGGTCAGCCTGATGTACACTCAGTGATCTGACTGGATTTTCCACAGGATCACAAATGTTTAATTTCTTCAAAACTTATAAGGTAGGATGATCATTTTTTTTTTATAAGGTAGAGCAAAGGAGTTGGGTAAAACTGATTAAATATCAAGGTAGAGGACAAAGTGCAGTGTGACTTTGTGGAACCCACTTTGTTTTTCTGTGCTCGAGGGACCAAAACCTACAGTAGATTCCATGATCTTCACTGGTGGGATTAATTGGACGTGTAAAAGGAAAATATGTCTCTTCATTCAATATTATATATATAAAAAAAAAAGGGAAAAATGTCCTATTAAGCTACTAATTTTAGGAGGTATTAAACTTGCTTCTTTTTAACATTATAATATCGTTTTTATAAGATGAGCATCACTCATTTCAATTGTTTAAGTGTATGATCCCGATATGAAATAGCATAAAAGGGGAAAACCAAATTGCTAGGTACATTGAAATCTACTTTGTCCTGCATAAGGCCGCATTTATAGTGCCGGTGACGTGACCGATGATGTCACCCGTCGCCACTGGCGAAAGTTGAACTTTAGTTTTGAGCGACGTCGCTGGCGATAAGGCCAGTGACGTCACGAAGGGGGAGGGCAGAGTGCAATAGGCGCACTGTGATTGGTGTAGAGACAGTCACATGTGGCGACTGTCTCTCCCTAAATCAAATTTCACTGACTTCAACATTTTTGGTCGCTCCGTCGCGCTTACTATAAGCGCATGCAACGGATTCAATGTATTTGTTTTGGCGCGACATCGCGTTGCCGGCACTATAAGCGCAGCCTAACATCTATATGACATAATATGAGATCTGACAGAAGAAAGCATTCTTACAATGACAGTGCCAACAGTCATGGCACAAAACGTTCATCAATAATTAGGTTTCTACCGTAATTAATCCCCAAAAAGGACTAAGAGATGGCCTTAGAGCTTTATTTTCAACTTAAAGGGTATTAGTTAGCGTTCTTTGAGTCAATAAAAATGGTATCCTGTTTTTAGAAACTACTAAGATTACTAATGAGTTAATTGCAAAAGGTTTATGTCTTTAAAATGTGTATTTAATGTATTTTCGTTTTCACATTCACCACACAAGGGCAAAAAGCTTGATACAGGACACTTATCTGCAAAATATGGCTAACCAGTATATTATTATGCATCATATACTTCTTCCTGCTAACGTACCAATGACTGCACTGCTTGTGTTGTGAATGCACCTGGATCAGTGTTTGCGGTATACATTACACATGAAAAAGTGTTGCACACTTGAAAAGTTAATAAAAAGCATTTAATGGACGGCCATGAAAATAAACAAAGCTTTGTTTGAGTCGTCTCAGACAAGGAAGAGGGTGTTATGATTTTTCAATTTATTGATCCCATTATTAACCCCTATTCGAGACCTGAAATGGTTTTTCAGGTCTTTACAAAAACGGAGTTAAAAAAAAAAAATGTGGTCCTATGAGAGCAGATGGTGGTTACCTAATATAATGTAAAGCTATTGGGATCAATTACCGGGCATAGCATGAAGGCAGTAAGGAAATACCTACTTGATTAGATGTTTCCCTCATAAGGGAATAGAGTTTTCTGCAAAATAAACAAAGGAGTTTATTACTGAGGCTCTCAAAAGTGTAAGTACAGAACAGATTTTCCATCAGCGTGCATGTATTAGTTTAACATAGATTTCTCCCAAATTCCAAATGGTTGTTTGGCCCTGAGGCTGGTGGAAACATAAGGCTTCAATATTATTACTGCTCCCTTAGCACTTCCTGTAAAAGCCAATTGTCTTTCTAGCCAAAGACCACATCTGCTGTGTCTATACTAAACAGGAACTAAGAAAGTACAGGCAAATCACTTGTACCAATGTTGTTCAAAAACAGATTGATTTTTTTCCCCCTTTCTTGCCGCACCTACCTTAACATCACAGAGACGGCAGGATGTATCTTTCATTGCATTACCAAAATGTCACCATTTAAAATGAGTACTTTTCTATAATGATATCGCGCTGGAAATGCTGGTAAAACCTGTTGCTGTAACTGGAAAACGTCTCTGTATTTTGGGTCTGTTTCAGTGGGTGCTACACAGACCAGTCCAAGTCCAAAGCAATAAGCATGCAGTATAACTTCAACACATTTTACAGATGTGGAAAGCAAATCAGTTAAAGGGGGGTCTATGTATCAATGCACAAGTCCTGCAATGATGCAGCAAAACAAACTGCACCAGATGTATCAAAATAAAAACATTCTACTCATTCTACTCATTTCAATGGGATTTTTTATGGTCAGACATATGGTGCCGATTTGTTGCCTCATAACTTTTGCTGTACTCCAGGCACCAAACGTTTGTATTTCCATACTGTGAAGTCCATCTTTTGGCCTCGGGACCAGGCACTGACATTCTAATAAAACTCTGACCCCAGTCAGTAAGCCGCAGCTGAGATCTATGGGGCCAAAGGTGCAAAGAATGAATGATGAGATATATGGGCATACCAATAGCAACGTGTGACGGTACTTGTTTGTACATTTTAAATAATCATCTGAGTTGCATTATTCTGGTTACTGTTTACAATCTAACTAGAAATGTTTGAGGGATTCACTTTTATTGTTGTATATTGTTTTACTATACTGCTGTATTCAACAAAATAGATATATATATATATTTTAAAAAAATAACTGGGAGGCAAACTTTACACAGGTCTCAAAGAGATGCAAATGGCAGACAGATCCAATAATGTTTCAGTTCTCGCTGACAGATTCCTCAGGACAGGACTGTGCGTTGCAATCTTCTGCATTGCATTGTCGAGATGGCTTTAATTGATTAACTCAAATGTTAAATGTATCGCTACAACGTGGTCCAATGGAAGCTATTACAGTCTGTACACAATCATGTGTTCTAGGTTAATGGTTTTCAAATCTCTCCTCTAGGTACCCAGTAAGGCCAGGTTTTGGGAATAACCAATCAATGCTTTATCGATATGCTGTCCTCGTAGGTTTGTCACATTCTTAGTGTAGCCATGGCTGGTTCTGGCTATACTCCTGCCCCCTGTCATGTAAGTCCAGGCTATCATCTTGGGTTTACCTCTCCTTAATGCAGCCTCCTTGAGTGGCAGGAGTGGAGGTGGGACTTGGCCTGTGTTTGCCCAATCCTGGGTACAGACCTGGTGCCCTCCCCTTTTGTACTAAGGAGGAAGCAGTTCTAAATTGTAGTCAGTCTAAGTCTCTCCCTCTTGGGATAGAGACGTGCCCTGAGCCCCTCGGGGCCTGAAGAGAGACACCAGGCCTCAAGTCTGACAAGCCTCAAGTCGGGCCTAGGTACCATCCAGAAGGTCTGGGACCTGATACAGAAGCATTGTAATACCATCTGCAGTGGATGTGAATAAAGACCCAGTATTATATACCCCTGCTTAAGTCTACAGTCTATTGGGTAGGGGTATGCTTGATGAGTTCCACTGTGGGGACTGTCTCCAGCCAAGCTGGAGCCTGCAGTGGATGGAGGCGCTTGTACCAAGAGAGGAATGAAGCCTGAGCCATCCAAAAGCCTGTCCTGTTATCCCCACACCATTGCGGACCCTTAGATCACCTGCAGCCTACAGGTACCATGCACCAACCCACACCTGGTAGCCAGCCAATCTCCCAGAGGTGGGGGGGGGGGAGGGTTGAGCAGCGCTGCATTAGTCATTCTAAAAATCTGCTGTAGGTGGAGTCCTCAGAGGAAACTCACTGTGTGTGCAATGTACATGGAGATGGGATAGTGATCACATTGGTCAAAAGTCTCTCGGCTGCAAAAATGGGGCAACACGTTTGCAAAAAAGACCGTTCCAGATTTATTATCATTATTACCTTTTATTTATATGGTGCCAACATATTCGGTGTGCATTACAATCTTAAATTAAAAAAATCCTATTGCTTCTATTTGCCACAGGTTTTGAACCCGTTTTGCAGCTGGGAGACTTAGATAAGTAATCCCCTAAGGCTTAACATCACATTCTGGAAAATGTTACTGAATATGCCAAAACCACTCACTTCTATTTTTCAACAGTCAACAAGTGGAATATCCACTCTCTATACTAGGGACTTACAGATCAACCAACGTTTTGAGAAACTGTTGACATTTCCTTGAAAACGACTTTGAGAGTTGGAAAAGCTATGACATTAACAGGGCTATTTGAAGTAAACACTGCTTTTTACGCCAGAAAAGGACAAGAGCTTTAATCCCACCTAAACTGTCTCCAGCCGCATTACCAAGACCTTCTAGTTTCCATTCAGGGGAGGGTGTGATTCATAAAGTACACTGAGCACAAATCCCCCACATTATGTTCCTGCTGCTGACTGACATATTTTACAGTTCCATACACTCAGATCAAGCTGCCTGACCACCTAGCAGCTCTGAATGATCAGATTTAGGAATGCATGGCTTTTATTTTTTAAAGCCCTAACCAGGTAAGCGACGCTTATCAATGTTTACATTACAATACAGGAAACACAATACAGATGGGATAAGTGCTTTAAGATATAAATGTGACATTGGGGAGAAAGGAATCCCTGCCCCGTAGAGATTACAAATCTAATCTTCTTGTTGGGAGACCAAAAGAAACTTAAGTGTATTGGTTAGAGTAGGGGGGCTCAACTCCAGTCCTCAAGCACCCCCACCCCCCTCAACAGGTCAGATTTTCGGGATATCCCAGCTTCAGCACAGGTGGCTCAATCAGAGGCTCAGTCTGCAGGGGCTGACTGAGCCACCTGCACTGAAGCAGGGACTGATTGAGCCACCTGTGCTGAAGCTGGGATATCCTGAACACTTTACCTGTTGGGTGGGGGCTTGAGTACAGGAGTTGAGCACCCCTGGGTTAGTGTGTGTATAAGAGCATACCGTAGTTTAACGAGTGAACAACTTGGGTCTCAGATGGGTTTTGTCGTTAGAGAGAGATGCTGCTCGGCAGACATTAAGAGGGTGGCTGTTCACAAGTTTGCAAGAAAGCTGGCCCTTAAGAAATATTTTGCAAAGGATGCAATCAGTAATCAGATGGATCAGAGAACTAATGATGTAGTGTCTGATAATATTCAACCCAAATTTTCTTTTAAAAAAAGTTCCACATTCTATCCAAAGTTTGCCAGGGACATCTAGTCAGTTCATTTGTTGAACTAGTAACAAGGGATTTGGAAGAATCCAGCCGAGCCTACAAAATCAAAAGAGATAATCTTGATATGCAGGAAAAGGCAGCCCTTCAGTCATTGGAAAACAATAAATCAATAGTTATCAAATCTGCAGACAGGGTAGGGGGGGGGGTATAGTGGTGATGGATACACAATATTATATAAATGAGTCTATGAGACTCCTTGGGGATACCACCACATACCTCCCCCTAGATGTCAATCCATTGAATCAGTTTAAAAGATAGTTTAAAATCCTGCTAGATAAAGGCCTGGAAGTTT
Organism: Ascaphus truei; assembly: GCF_040206685.1. Classification (NCBI taxonomy): domain Eukaryota; kingdom Metazoa; phylum Chordata; class Amphibia; order Anura; family Ascaphidae; genus Ascaphus; species Ascaphus truei. Next base: position 440,106,586 of record NC_134483.1, read on the forward strand.
GAGCTATCACACAGGATGAAGCAGAGTTTTTACAAATAATCTTCCCACGCACACCGTTATTTTATTTTATCCCCAAAATCCATAAACATCTAACACATCCACCAGGAAGACCGATAATTTCGGGTATAGGATCAATATCATCAAACCTATCACAATTTATAGATCACCATCTCCAACCCTTGGTTATTAAGGTCAAATCCTATTTGCGTGATACCACGCATGTTTTACAGATTTTGAGGGATTTAGAATGGCAGCGCAATTATATATGGGTCAAGGCTGATGTGACTTCATTATACACCGTGATTGACCATACCAAGGGCTGCCAGGCCATATCCCGAAAACTGGAGTCAGATTCTACCATTACCCCAGAACTTAAGACATTTTTGTTAGACAGTATTTGTTATATTCTGAAACATAATTATTTTTCTTTTAATACACAATTTTATTTACAGGTATGCGGTACTGCTATGGGCACCAGGTTTGCCCCGAGTTACGCCAACTTGTTCATGGACAGTTGGGAGGAGGACTATATCTGGAATAACTGTCCCCTTGGGGCAAACCTGGTGCTCTGGCGCCGCTTCATTGATGATGTCCTATTTGTCTGGTCAGGCACTCAGGAACAATTGGACACATTTTTCAATTATCTTAATCATAACGATAGGCATCTTGCATTTACATTTAATTATAACACACAACACATAGAATTTCTAGATTTGTGTATCTCTGTGATAGAGAACACCATTGAAACGAAAACGTTCTTTAAGCCCGTTCAGGCGAATAATTATCTAAGAGCTGACAGCCAGCATAATCCTAGCTGGATACGCAACATACCCAAGGGGCAATTGGTCCGCTTGAGGCGTAATTGCTTTAATCAGGAACAATTTGTAGTCCAGACAGAAGAATTAAAGCAAAAATTTAAAGAAAGAAAATATTCAGAGAGCCTCTTAGAAGAGGCTTTCTTGCAAGTAGAGACGTTGGATAGAAATACTCTCTTAGAATATAAGAATACTGACAAAAAGGCACAAAAAGAGTCCAGTTATGGTGTGTCGTTCATAACACAGTATAATGAAATGGCACCAAAAATACGGAAAATTATAAATAAACATTGGCCAATACTCTTGAGCGATAATACACTCAAACAACATCTACCTGGCAAACCAAATATTATTTTCACTAAGGCTTCTAATGTAAAGTCAAAATTAGCCCTGAGTTGTCCATTAGATCACACTGGACCTAGACTAATTAAGCCTATAAAAGGTTTTTTAACATGTACCACTTGTATCGCTTGTTCATTCACCAAAAGCATGAAATAATTTAGATCAAATGTTACTTCTAAGACATATCCTATCAAATCCTTCATAAATTGTCACTCTACATATATTATATATTTACTCCAATGCCCCTGTGGCCTCCAATATGTAGGCAGAACAGGGAGGTGCTTCCAAAGGAGAATCTACGAACATATATATACAGTAATATGAAAAAGGGATTAACAACACATAGTGTGTCTCATCATTTCTACACACATCATAATAAAAACCCACAGGGACTGATGTGTCAAGCCATAGAATTGGTATCGGCCAATTGAAGAGGGGGGGACCGACTCAAGCAGACCAGTAGGCGTGAAGCCTATTGGATCTATGAGTTGAAAACCCACTCTCAAATTGGCCTAAATATTGACTTTGAATTGGGAGCTTTTTTAAATTGATGTTGGAATCAGCATTATGTCATTTGTAGTCTCTTATTCATCCAATCCTTTGTAATAGGGTCAAACCTCATAAGTGCGACACCAAAATGAAGAACATCAATGCTATGGTCATTTTATAATGTATTTATTTATGAGTAATTGTATATGTTGTCTGTGTATTGTTTTGTATTAATGTTTGTTTGTGCTGTAATAGTAAGGCTGCCTTTAGTACTGGGCAAGATTGGTAAGCATTTAGACCAATCAATGTGTTTGTTATTAGCAACAAGTGGCCTAATGAATTATCCAATGATAGCCACTCTAACCATTCATAAATGCTCCATGCCCAGTTCTCACTTACCCCTGATGAAGTGCACATGCGCACGAAACGCGTAGGGTCTTAGTGTATGAGCTTCTACGAACTCACGCAGGCCCCGTGGTCACGCGCAGTGTCCCGCAGCAGTAGGAAGAAGTTACTCCTCCAAGACGCCCACCAGTGACGAGCAATCGATCAAGGAAGGGCTACAGCGTCAGGGTGGTGTTTGGATTTGCCCAACGCCACCGGAGGACAAGCTGATATCCTCAAAAGACTGCAGCACACTGCGATTTTACTCTGAAGTTCTTGTGAGTAGGATTTTGGTTTTACACCAACCGGACCAGTGGCTTGTTAATGTTCTTATTTGTAATTTTATATTCATTGTTGTATTAAATTAGCTCTTTTTTAGTCAGCCTTATTTGTTCTTTGTTACTTGTTGCTTGTTTTTATATTTGCAATATATAGTCATTATATGTAGCAGTTTGCACTATGATGTTTTCTGTTCATTTTTTGACATATGATGTACCATCGGGCTGTGGAAAATCTACTTCTCTGGAAGTGCAAATATTGAAGCTATCCTCTTTCATCTTACTCCAATTGGACTTAATATTGACTGTCTTTGGACATTTTTTTGGCGCCGGTTTGTATTTTGTTTTTGTCTGTCATCTACTGATTTTGTTTTGTGTCAGTAATTCCTGGCAGCCTTGCCTTAGTATTGTTAAGGTATTTTTTGAGTGTTTCACAATTGTTTTTCACTATTGTTTTTAATTATTCCTTTGATTTCATTATTTAGCTTCTAGCACTAATCACACCATCTCTCTTCTTCCAGACATTAAGAGGGTGGCTGTTCCAGAGGTGGGGGGCAGCCTGTGAAAGAGGTTGTAGACATGAGAGAGCTGTAGTGACGTGGGGGCAGAGAGAAGACAGGCTTGAGTCGAGCATAGAGCGTGAGTAGGTATAAAGCGATTGATTAAAGCTGAGATATAGGGAGGGGCAGGAGTGGAGAGCCTTAAAAGAGAGAACAATACATTTGTAGTGAATACAGAGTTTCACCGGGAGCCAAAAGAGAAATGTTAGGAGGGGAGAAGAAAAGAGTGATCAAGAGAAGATTGAGGTTATCTTTGAAGCAGCATTTTGACTAGATTGAAGAGCATACTGAAGTTTAGAAAGTAGTGATCATCCAATACTATTTCAACGCTTTGTTGAACAGGTGAATTTGCAGATGGGTTTTGCAAGTAGAAAGAGAAGGTGCTTGGCAAACATTGGGAGAGAGGGGGTTTCATAGGTAGGGTGCAACATGTATGAAGGGTTGTAGGTGTGAGAAAGCGGTACTAACATGGGAAGTAGAGAAAAGAAAGACCACAGCAGATCATAGCAAGCGAGTAGCGGTATAGTGCAAGATTAAAGCTAAGAAATAAGGAGAGGCAGGGGAGAGCTTTGAAAAACAGAAGAATTTTGTACTAAATGTCGAGTTTGGAGGGAGCCAACAGAGAGTTTTCAGGAGGAGAGAAGGAAAGACTGATCGAGTAGAAAGTGGAGATATCTGTGCAGCAGCAATTTGAAAAGATTGAGATATGCAAGGCAAGGAAGTCCGTAAGGAGAAGGTTACAGATTGCTGTACGAGTTGGAGACCCGGGATTTGTATTGCAGATATGAGGTTCGGTGTGGATAGATACAGTCGTGTATCATCTGTATATAGGTGATACTTGAAGCCAGGGCTGCAGACAGCTTTCCCGAGGCTCAGGACTAGAGTTTCCACTGGGCTCCCCCCCCCCTCCAGTGTCGGCAGCCTTGCAAGAGATCTCCCCCCTAACTCTCACATAAGCATCTTTCGCCACCACCACTACCTCTCTTACCCCCACCAGTCTCCCTCCTCTCGCCCCCACTTCTCCCTCTCATGCCCCCACCTCTCTCTCTCTCTCTCGCCACCACCTCTCTCCCTCTCGCCCAAACCTCTCCCCCCACCTTTCTCTCCCTCTCTGCCCCACCTCTAATCCAACACAATAACCCCCCAATTCAACACAATAACTCCACCCTTATCCCAACACAATAACCCCTCACTATCACACACACCACTCTCTTACTTTGGGGGGGGGGGAGGGCAGGGGGACACCTCCGGTGCCACGTGATACTTTCTCCTCTGTTAAAGGGGAAAAGAACCTAAAGTAAATGAAGGGGGGGTCCAGGACAAAAGGTGTAGAGGAAGGCACTGAAGAGATGTATCATCTATCGAGTCCACTTGGTCTTTAAAGTAGTCAGCAAAAGTTTGAGGAGAGATGAAGCATGAGAGACAGTTAGTAGAAGTTTGCAAAAAGAGTTAAACACTTGTGGAAGCTCCCAGACTTACCCACAATTTCAAAAATTCGGAACAGAATATGGTATATTTGCCGGATGGAACAGTTGACGAGTCTGGTCAACGACACCGGCATAAATTTCTTGAAAATTTGGACCAAGTGGCTGGACCACTCGGACATCCCGGGGGTAGATGCCACCACCATCATGCCATAATATAAATAGATGCATTCTCCTATGAGGAACCAGTACAGACGGCGCGTAAAAGGGGAACAGGTAGGGCAGACGATAAGTGGAACGCCCACGGGTACAAGCTGCTCCTCTGAGTATAGCCAAGAATAGATTCGGTGAACACAGAGAAGACAATGAGCTTGCCCCCTCACCCCCTCCCCCCCCCCCTTTCTGTGTCCGTCTGGTTTGTCAGGTTCGTGAGTGAGTCTACCCAGTATGTCTATGTTAAAACGGAGGATGGCGGAAAAAAGAAAAATTGGGTTATGGTACAATAAAGAAAGATAGCGGGTTGGTAGACACTGTATGCAATGTACTGTAATCCAATAATAAAAACCTTTTTGTGAAAAAAAAAAAAAAAAAAAGAGTTAAACACAGAGAAAAGGTATTGTGGGTTAAACCTGTAAGAGTTGATAAGTGTAGAGCAGTACTGAAAAAATCCAGCACTCCCTATATAAAGAAATCAAATCACTGGTATATAACCAATAAGGTAAATTTAATATATGCACAAATAAATCAAAAACAAACAATGGCACACATAGAAAGCCGTACACATATAGGTAGAACTACATACGGGGTGTGTGGGGGAGAAACATGAAACATAAAATTATATTTAGTTGCCTTTGCACCAAGATGGTCACTTTGGTTTTGTAGATTGGTCCCTTAAAGATGAGGCTTTCACTGCCTGTAAACTGAAGACAAAAAATAGCACACAACTCGTAGTGTATTAAATGTGATTAGATTGGCTCATTGCAGGTAAGGTAAGTATCGCACGTACACTTAAATGGAAAATATCACGCAGTACATGTTAGGGACATGTTACCACTATGAAGCACAGGATCTCCGCATCCGTCGGTACCACTTAGAGAAGGTTCGTCGGTCCGCGGTCTCTTATCCTCCACGGTGCAGGCACTCTATCCCGTAATTATCAGCCTCTGTCCCGGTCTCTGCACTCGAGTCGGCGGGGATATGCACTGATAGTTTAAGCGTAGGAAAACTCCCGACACTATCCAAGCTAACACGTCAAGAATAGACTTACACTGGGATACTCGTGGAACACACTGACGTCACAAGCATGCAAGGTCAGACGACTAACAGCTGATCGGAGCGTTCAGTGTCTCACAAAAGCCACAGCCCAGGTAGTCTGGCAGAAAGCTGGAAGTGTATTCGGAGCACAAATAAAGTCTGCAGCTATCCTACGCGTTTCGTACGGGTCACGTACTTCATCAGGGGCATCAGTTTCTATATTTTTTTCATTTTCACTTCCTGTGCAGCAAATAATGTGAAATTGATGACCTTGTTGCCAACCTGTCTCCGTGTCCTAATGGAGCTCTGAATCACTGTTTTCCATAGGAATGTAGAAACACAGTGGTACAGAATTCACGGTTACTAAACAAAGAAAAACAAGGACGGGATCAAAGTCTCATTATAACATTGAGTTTGGTTGGAAAAACTAGCAATCCCACCTTGACTTAGTAAAGCTACAGGAAAAGGACAGCTATAAGCAAGTACCAGAGAATATTTTAATCTAAAAAGATCATCCTTCATTAGAACAAAGTTGCAGATGATGGAAGTTATGAGGTTTATATGTTGTAGCTTTACTTTCATTTTACTGCTGTTTCGAAAACTTCTATTGCATCTGCCAATATCTTTTGGAAATACAACAAATGTCAAGCAATCATCCCTGGTAACAAGTGCTTTTTAACAATTAATAATGCAAAATATGTTAACTTTTATAATTAGGTCTGGAAAACGTTACTTCATAACAGAAAAATAAGAATCTACAGAACACCTCTTTCATACCTCCCTAAAAAAAGAATGCTGTTAATTGCACTGAGCTGCAGTAAAGAAGGCTGATTTAACGCACTAAATCTAGGACAAGTCACTATAGCATCCATTTCAAATGTTCCCTGAAAACATGATTATATATCAATATTTTTTAAATCAGAGAATATTACATTAGGATTTGTTGATAAAATATAAAATGGCATGGCACTACAGAACAACATATATGTTCATTCCATAAACTATGTTAATGTAACATAAGTCTTTGTCTCATCACAGTGCTGTGCTTAATTATGGACTGGTGAACCCCACAATTCAGATTTGTTCTGATTTTGTATAAAATCTCAGCAATGATAAAGAATAAGTTTGAGCACATTCACGTCTCAGACAGCTCCTCAAACATACCTCACCCCATAATGACAGATCATACAGTGCTTTGACTGCAAGCAGGGATTCTGGGTAATGAGTACTCATAAGATCACAAAATATAGGCTTATAATGCCATGTGTAGCCTCAAGCTTGGACCCAGGGAAGAAAATCTGTGTTCTGTTGTGATTGTAATGATACAGTAGTCATGGAAATACCTAAGAAAGTAAGGATCTTAGAACTACTTCCATACTTCTGATACTAGGCCTACAACTGTGATTAAGTCACTGGTCTCAAGTATTAGCTCGGTGTGAACTTGAGCAAGTCACTTAATCTCCCATTATATCAGCTAGCAAAATTATAAAGGGTGAGCACTTCTGCCTGTATATAGTCTCTTTCAGAACAGTGCACCATGGCAGACGTACTTAAACATAGTTGTTTTTTTTTGTTGTTTTTTTAAACTTATTCCATTTCTGTTTCCAAAACATGCTGAAAGCTGAGGCTTAGTTCATTACTAAGTGTAAACCTTTCCTTAGGTTATACCTTGGACCACTTAAGCTTACATGCCACATTGAGCAGAAATATCAGCTCTTGATTGTCTACTGTCCAGGTAGTGACAGACAGACAGGCACCATAACCAAGAGTCCAATTTGCTAAGGCATTCTGGAGGTTGCAATAAACTGGAAGTCCTCATTTTGTGTCCTGGTTTAGGATAGGACTTTAATGAGACACAGGGTCTCGCAGGCTAAAAGAATGTACTATTTTAGAAATCAAAATCCTCAAAATGTTTTCAGATGGAACCTTTCTTACGCCATCAGGTTACAGTAGTAGGTTTCTTACTGTAATTCTACCTATAAATGCATGAATCCCATTAGACTGAGTTTTTGCACTAAAGTGCTATTGATATACATTTACACTTTATTTTCATAGAGTGGTCTTAGTATCTGCAATGGGGCAGGTAATCGGATGTGCACTCACATCCAGGTAAATAATGAAAAGGCAATATACCTGGATGTGAGTGCGCATCCGATTACCTGCCCCACTGTCTCTATGGATTTGGATTGAATCCATCTCAGGAGCTGCACCCTTCCTGCTGTTTTTTCGTATTTATCTCTAACAGTATTTGCGCTTGATCTTTGTTCACTAGTATCTACAATGCTGCATACTCCGGCTATGGCACTAATGGTATGTGTTCGCTCTCTCTGAAGCTTGACTTTGCATAGTTGGTTCTGTATTTCAATTGTCTATTCTAGGCAGTCAAAAATATACGTTTTCATGGAGGACTAGGTATGTAATTTTGGAATGTCTTCCCTCTGATGAATTGGAGACAAGGACAGACCCCAAATACAATGCCGTCACTGTTCTGCTGTTCGCCAATGGTTTCTTACATTAACAAATGCAGCTTATTATTCAAATGAATGAGAATGGTATTTGAGCACTCTCCCGTAGACGGCATTTATTCAAACACAACCCCTAGCAGTAGTAACACAATTGAAATCATATATTCATCCTAAATTTTATGGTTCATCATATTAATGTATAAATCCTATCACAAAATATACCCATATTGTAGCTTGACATTGCGGGTCTGCGCTGAAGGGCTATTTATAATTTCAACTCTCTGCCCCTTTGCAAGTATTTCTATTAAAAATAACAATCCCATAACATCAATTGGCCATTTTATTGCCTAAATTCTCTCTGCTTACGCTCAACGGGCAATGAGTTTTGAATTAAATGTTGCCATAAAGATGTGCTGCTGTGCTAATTCAGGATATCTCCACACTGACATAGTAGGGTAAGGCAATGCTAATTTACATATGAAGACGTTTGGCAACCGATTGCTATTAATTATTAGTTGTCTATGAATTTATTATTAATTAAACGTCTGTTGCATAATAGCCACTGCTATAAAATGAACAACAATTGAGGATATTCTTTGAAATGCATCCAAGCCGTTTCCAAATACAGTATGCTGTAGGGCCAGACTAAACAATCCCCTTTCATTTCTCTGGGTATGTTGCAGGTTTGTCTGGCACAGAGGTTTGCCGTGCAGTCTTGGGAACAGAAGACCAGCCCATTGGACACTACTGCAGTATGGCAAGAATAAAAATAATAGAAATTGTTTATTTGAATATAGTGAGCCTATTACTGTAGGGGTGGCCAACATGTGGCCCTTATGTGCTTCATGTGCAACCTCCACGGAAGGAGGGGGAAACACGGGGGCTCTGACTGCAGACAATGTAGAGACATGGAAGAGGAGAAGTCAGATTGCCCCCTAACCAGCTCCTCTCCTGAGCTCCTATGGACAAGTGACCCCTGGTGGGTTCCCAAGCGGCACAGGGTACAGTGCGTATACACCCTGTCTGCTGAGAGCTCCATGTGGTGCTGGCTGTGGGGACTGGAGAGCAAGGTAGTGATAATCACCCCACTGACCCCCTTGCCTGTCCTGTCTCACCTTTTCCCCCTGCTTTCCCCAACTGCCCCCCATCCCCCTTTGTCCCGCACTGCCCCATCTCCCCCCCTTTCACATGTCACCCCTCTTCCCCCTTCCCATGTCTTACCCATGTCACCCCTTTTCCCTCCTTGTGTCACCCCTCATCCCCCCCTCCCATGTGTCACCCCCTCATCCCCCCTCCCATGTGTCACCCCTCAGCCCCGCCTCCCATGCATCACCCATCTTCCCCCCTCCCATGTGTTACCCCCCTCATCCCTGCCTCCCATGTGTCACCTCCTCTTTCCCTCCTCCCATGTGTCACCCACTCTCCCCCCCCCCCCCCCATCGCACTTGTACTCCGTGAGTTTATGGCCTGTGTCAGTGTAGTGCCGTCAGGTTATGTCCTGTGTCAGTGTATAGTGCTCTCAGGTTATGTCCTGTGTCAGTGTATAGTGCTCTCAGGTTATGTCCTGTGTCAGTGTATAGTGCCGTCAGGTTAGGTCCTGTGTCAGGGTATAGTGCCGTCAGGTTATGTCCTGTGTCAGTGTATAGTGCTGTCAGGTTATTTCCTGTGTCAGTGTATAGTGCCGTCAGGTTATGTCCTGTGTCAGTGTATAGTGTCGTCAGGTTATGTCCTGTGTCAGTGTATAGTGCCGTCAGGTTATATCCTGTGTCAGTGTATAGTGCCGTCAGGTTATGTCCTGTGTCAGTGTATAGTGCCGTCAGGTTATGTGCTGCGTCAGTGTATAGTACCGTCAGGTTATGTCCTGTGTCAGTGTATAATGCCGTCAGGTTACGTCCTGTGTCAGTGTATAATGCCGTCAGGTTATGTCCTGTGTCAGTGTATAGTGTCGTCAGCTTATGTCCTGTGTCAGTGTATAATGCCGTCAGGTTATGTCCTGTGTCAGTGTATAGTGCCGTCAGGTTATGTTCTGTGTCAGTGTATAGTGCCGTCAGGTTATGTCCTGTGTCAGTGTATAGTGCCGTCAGGTTATGTCCTGTGTCAGTGTATAGTGCCGTCAGGTTATGTCCTGTGTCAGTGTATAGTGCCGTCAGGTTATGTCCTGTGTCAGTGTATAATGCCGTCAGGTTATGTCCTGTGTCAGTGTATAGTGCCGTCAGGTTATGTCCTGTGTCAGTGTATAGTGCCGTCAGGTTATGTCCTGTGTCAGTGTATAATGCCGTCAGGTTATGTCCTGTGTCAGTGTATAGTGCCGTCAGGTTATGTCCTTTGTCAGTGTATAGTGCCGTCAGGTTATGTCCTGTGTCAGTGTATAATGCCGTCAGGTTATGTCCTGTGTCAGTGTATAGTGCCGTCAGGTTATGTCCTGTGTCAGTGTATAGTGCTCTCAGGTTATGTCCTGTGTCAGTGTATAGTACCGTCAGGTTATGTCCTGTGTTAGTGTATAGTGCTCTCAGGTTATGTCCTGTGTCAGTGTATAATGCCGTCAGGTTACGTCCTGTGTCAGTGTATAGTACCGTCAGGTTATGTCCTGTGTCAGTGTATAGTGCCGTCAGGTTATGTCCTGTGTCAGTGTATAGTGCCGTCAGGTTATGTCCTGTGTCAGTGTATAGTGCGTATGTCCTGTGTCAGTGTATAGTGCCGTCAGGTTATGTCCTGTGTCAGGGTATAGTGCCGTCAGGTTACGTCCTGTGTCAGTGTATAGTGCCGTCAGGTTACGTCCTGTGTCAGTGTATAGTGCCGTCAGGTTATGTCCTGTGTCAGTGTATAGTGCCGTCAGGTTACGTCCTGTGTCAGTGTATAGTGCTCTCAGGTTATGTCCTGTGTCAGTGTATAGTGCCGTCAGGTTATGTCCTGCGTCAGTGTATAGTGCGTATGTCCTGTGTCAGTGTATAGTGCCCTCAGGTTATGTCCTGTGTCAGGGTATAGTGCCGTCAGGTTACGTCCTGTGTCAGTGTATAGTGCCGTCAGGTTATGTCCTGTGTCAGTGTATAGTGCCGTCAGGTTATGTCCTGCGTCAGTGTATAGTGCGTATGTCCTGTGTCAGTGTATAGCGCCGTCAGGTTATGTCCTGTGTCAGTGTATAGTGCCGTCAGGTTATGTCCTGTGTCAGTGTATAGTGCCGTCAGGTTATGTCCTGTGTCAGTGTATAGTGCCGTCAGGTTATGTCCTGTGTCAGTGTATAGTGCCATCAGGTTATGTCCTGTGTCAGTGTATAGTGCTCTCAGGTTATGTCCTGTGTCAGTGTATAGTGCCGTCAGGTTATGTCCTGTGTCAGGGTATAGTGCCGTCAGGTTATGTCCTGTGTCAGTGTATAGTGCCATCAGGTTATGTCCTGTGTCAGTGTATAGTGCTCTCAGGTTATGTCCTGTGTCAGTGTATAGTGCCGTCAGGTTATGTCCTGTGTCAGTGTATAGTGCCGTCAGGTTATGTCCTGTGTCAGTGTATAGTGCCGTCAGGTTATGTCCTGTGTCAGTGTATAGTGCCGTCAGGTTATGTCCTGTGTCAGTCTATAATGCCATCAGGTTATGTCCTGCGTCAGTGTATAGTGCCGTCAGGTTATGTCCTGTGTCAGTGTATAGTGCCGTCAGGTTATGTCCTGTGTCAGTGTATAGTGCCGTCAGGTTATGTCCTGTGTCAGTGTATAATGCCGTCAGGTTACGTCCTGTGTCAGTGTATAGTGCTCTCAGGTTATGTCCTGTGTCAGTGTATAGTGCCGTCAGGTTACGTCCTGTGTCAGTGTATAGTGCCGTCAGGTTATGTCCTGCGTCAGTGTATAGTGCCGTCAGGTTATGTCCTGTGTCAGTGTATAGTGCCGTCAGGTTACGTCCTGTGTCAGTGTATAGTGCCGTCAGGTTATGTCCTGTGTCAGTGTATAGTGCTGTCAGGTTATGTCCTGCGTCAGTGTATAGTGCTGTCAGGTTATATCCTGCGTCAGTGTATAGTGCCGTCAGGTTATGTCCTGTGTCAGTGTATAGTGCCGTCAGGTTACGTCCTGTGTCAGTGTATAGTGCCGTCAGGTTATATCCTGTGTCAGTGTATAGTGCCGTCAGGTTATGTCCTGTGTCAGTGTATAGTGCTCTCAGGTTATGTCCTGTGTCAGTGTATAGTGCCGTCAGGTTATGTCCTGTGTCAGTGTATAGCGCCATCAGGTTATGTCCTGTGTCAGTGTATAGCGCCATCAGGTTATGTCCTGCGTCAGTGTATAGTGCCGTCAGGTTATGTCCTGTGTCAGTGTATAGTGCCGTCAGGTTACGTCCTGTGTCAGTGTATAGTGCCGTCAGGTTATATCCTGTGTCAGTGTATAGTGCTGTCAGGTTATGTCCTGCGTCAGTGTATAGTGCTCTCAGGTTATGTCCTGTGTCAGTGTATAGTGCCGTCAGGTTATGTCCTGTGTCAGTGTATAGCGCCATCAGGTTATGTCCTGTGTCAGTGTATAGCGCCATCAGGTTATGTCCTGTGTCAGTGTATAGCGCCGTCAGGTTATGTCCTGTGTCAGTGTATAGTGCCGTCAGGTTATGTCCTGCGTCAGTGTATAGTGCCGTCAGGTTATGTCCTGTGTCAGTGTATAGTGCCATCAGGTTATGTCCTGTGTCAGTGTATAGCGCCATCAGGTTATGTCCTGTGTCAGTGTATAGCGCCGTCAGGTTATGTCCTGTGTCAGGGTATAGTGCCGTCATGTTATGTCCTGTGTCAGTGTATAGTGCCATCAGGTTATGTCCTGTGTCAGTGTATAGTGCCGTCAGGTTATGTCCTGTGTCAGTGTATACTGCTCTCAGGTTATGTCCTGTGTCAGTGTATAGTGCTCTCAGGCTATGTTCTGCGTCAGTGTATAGTGCTCTCAGGTTATGTCCTGTGTCAGTGTATAGTGCCGTCAGGTTATGTCCTGTGTCAGGGTATAGTGCCGTCAGGTTATGTCCTGTGTCAGTGTATAGTGCCGTCAGGTTACGTCCTGTGTCAGTGTATAGTGCTCTCAGGTTATGTCCTGTGTCAGTGTATAGTGCTCTCAGGTAATGCTCTGTGTCAGTGCATAGTGCCGTCAGGTTATGTCCTGTGTCAGTGTGTAGTGCTCTCAGGTTATGTCCTGTGTCAGTGTATAGTGCCGTCAGGTTATGTTCTGTGTCAGTGTATAGTGCTCTCAGGTTATGTCCTGTGTCAGTGTATAGTGCCGTCAGGTTATGTCCTGTGTCAGTGTATAGTGCCGTCAGGTTATGTCCTGTGTCAGTGAGTAGTGCTCTCAGGTTATGTCCTGTGTCAGTGTATAGTGCCGTCAGGTTATGTCCTGTGTCAGTGTATAGTGCTCTCAGGTTATGTCCGGTGTCAGTGTATAGTGCTACCAGGTTATGTCCTGTGTCAGTGTATAGTGCCGTCAGGTTATGTCCTGTGTCAGGGTATAGTGCCGTCAGGTTATGTCCTGCGTCAGTGTATAGTGCTCTCAGGTTATGTCCTGTGTCAGTGTATAGTGCTCTCAGGTTATGTCCTGTGTAAGTGTATAATGCCGTCAGGTTATGTCCTGTGTCAGTGTATAGTGCTGTCAGGTTATGTCCTTTGTCAGTGTATAGTGCCGTCAGGTTATGTCCTGTGTCAGTGTATAGTGCCGTCAGGTTATGTCCTGTGTCAGTGTATAGTGCCGTCAGGTTATGTCCGGTGTCAGTGTATAGTGCCATCAGGTTATGTCCTGTGTCAGTGTATAGTGCCGTCAGGTTATGTCCTGTGTCAGTGAATAGTGCCGTCAGGTTATGTCCTGTGTCAGTGTATAATGCCGTCAGGTTATGTCCGGTGTCAGTGTATAGTGCCGTCAGGTTATGTCCTTTGTCAGTGTATAGTGCCGTCAGGTTATATCCTGCGTCAGTGTATAGTGCCGTCAGGTTATGTCCTGTGTCAGTGTATAGTGCCGTCAGGTTATGTCCTGTGTCAGTGTATAGCGCCGTCAGGTTATGTCCTGTGTCAGGGTATAGTGCCGTCAGGTTATGTCCTGTGTCAGTGTATAGTGCTCTCAGGTTATGTCCTGTGTCAGTGTATAGTGCTGTCAGTTTATCGCCTGTGTCAGTGTATAGTGCCGTCAGGTTATGTCCTGTGTAAGTGTATAGTGCCGTCAGGTTATCGCCTGTTTAAGTGTAGTGCCACTGGCTACATACAGTACTCTGTTAGTGTGTAGTGTCATCAAGTTATACTCCGCACTATACATGAACAGAGTATAACCTGACGGCACTATACACTGACACGGTCAGGTTACGCTGTGTCAATGTATATAGGTATTAATTAGAATTGTTTTCCTATTGTGGCCCTTTGACAATGAGACACGTAAATAAATTCTGCCTCCAACTCCCAGTTAGGTTGGCTGCCTCTGTATTACTGTATGTTAAATGATGTATAAAATAAAATACTTCAGGCACACTTACTGCTGCTCTGAGGATCTTGTAGCCTAATACAGTACATTGCCATCTTTGTGTTTTTCTTTTCATTTATGAAGAGCCTAGTATTGACGCCTCAAGATATTTAAGTGTCAAACTAAAATTGATCTAAATTGTGAAAAAATGTATATCTGAGACATCTAAAAGGGCTACATGGTATGAAACCTAATACGAAGCAAATACAGGTCTTGAAGCTGGGCTATCTTTAAGTACCAAAAAACGTGCCTCCCACAACCTGGTGTTGGACGCGGAAGATACAAATGGCTTAGGTTAGGGAAGATTCTGGAATCATGTAGCATTCAAGTTTATAATCCCTTTGTGTCTCAGGCACCAACAATCTGATGGCCCAGATTCATTTTGCTAAAGACACGCCAGCAGAACTAAGATTATTTTATCCCATTATTTACTTTTATGTTTGTGCCACTTATCCCCATTTGGCATCATATTTTCTAGTGTCAGAAAGTGTGTATGATATAATATTTTTTGTTAAGGGCTGCTCTGTAAATATGGCCATACAGATAGAATTTTTATGTCTAACTTAGTATTACAAATAAAATAAATATAAAACCGCTCCTGTGAATTGCTGCCGATTGCTCTGCTTGGTGCCCTATGTGATTGCTTATTGCGCGCGGCTTGGGATGGCTCTCACAGACCAGGGGAGATATCCAAAGGACCTTCTGAAATATAGAATCCTGATTACAGGGACTTAGAGCAGCAATACTACATCCCCCCTTTTTTCCCTTTCTTTAGATTTGTATATGTAAAGCATGTGACAATGTATAATTCTACATTCTTACCAAAACTGACAATCGTTTGGTGCTCTTGTTATAAATCTGTAAAAATTCTGATTGCGTGCCTAACATAATGGCCGCCTTTCAGTTGCAGTCAATCCTCCAGTCAGTGTAACTCAACAGCTACAAAGTATTCTTATATTAGGAAGGTGACATTATCTATTGTTACAGTTTGCAGCTCAAACTCCTGGGAACATTGGCAACAAATTATCACAAACAGGACAGTGTTCCCAAGATTTTGAACTGCGTGGGAGGTGGGCTAAAGCCTGCTATAGAAATCAAAGGATACTTTAAAACTCATTAAAAAAGTCATTGCGCTGAATTAAAAAAAAAATTTAGTACGTATTATCTATACCAGGGTTGTGCAAACTGGAGGGCGCGAGATTTTCTGGGGGGGGGAGGGGGAGAGGCGCTTACAGAGGCCCCGCACTCTTCTTCAAAGCATTTAAATTAAATGCCGGGGGAGTGTGTTCAAGGCCTCTGTAACTCACGTACCTGGTTACCAGCGCCTTCTGGCGTTGCATCGCCATGGCAACACGGCATCGCGGTCACATGACATTGCGTTACCATGTCACATGATGTCGTGACGTGTCAGAAAACGCAGGCGATCAGGTAAGGAGGGGGGCGGATACAAGCGTGGGGAGAGAGCAGACAGGGAGCGCAGACTAAAAAATTTGCGCACACCATATCTAAACTACAGAACGGATTCATTTAAAAAAATAAATAAAAAAAAACATACAATTTCACGTTTTGCTTCTTTAAAGGGAAGTACCACAGTCCATTGGGGCTCGTGGGAACAGGTTTGTTACCCCGAACCGTTGCCCTCCTTGTTCATATTTGATTGCACCTATTAGCCCCCCCTTTCTTTGCCTATCCCAAATCTTGCATTTTTTTCTATAGATCGGTCGGCGCACTTGTTTTTGCTTTACTCCCTGGCTACTTACTTATGTGGTGGATAAGTATAATATATAGCTTATTAGTTACATTTTGAACATCTGTTGTCTTATACAATACAGATTTTTCATTCGTTTCATTATCCGGTCTTTATTCTCTCATACTATCCACTCTGACTTTATATGCTTTTGTAATTAAAATTATACCTTTTTTTCGCTGATATTTTGTTCCTGATCATTCAGATATTACCTTTAATCCCTTTAAAAAATAATATCCTATGAGAGTGCTGAGGACGTGTTGTTCTATGTGATTGCTTAATAGCTTGTGCATAGAATCACCAGTGCGTACAATGGTTTAATATGCATAGAGACCTATTCTTATTCACTTGATTAGGACATAAGGTGTCTTATGAAATAGAACCACTTTGTACATATGGCCTATAATGTTATATGTAAAATTGTATGCTGGACCAATAAAATGTACCACAGCCTATAAAATATGCACATTTATTTACAACCCATATTTATTTCAGTTTTGGTGGGTGAGGGGAGGAAGGGGGGGGGGGGCAAAGAAGTTTATTCTATCATCAAACTTTCATTCTGAAGCTGAAAATGGTAGTGGTGCAGAAAGCAAACCATTCATGTACACGCACACACATACACGCCTTTCTGGGCTGTCTCACATTTTAATCTGGCCTGTAACTGTTTCATACGCCCATAATATATATTATCTCTAACTGTGCATGCAATGTCTTGTATATAATGTATACCCTGTTCATTTATGTAACTGTATTTGTAACCATGTATTATTTGTCTTAACTCTGTGCCCAGGACATACTTGAAAACGAGAGGTAACTCTCAATGTATTACTTCCTGGTAAAACATTTTTATAAATAAATAAATAAATAATACACGCCTTTCTAGGACAAGTTCTTCAAAGGCTGTAATCATACTAATATAATTTATGTTTAAGCAAAGTTGGGTGGAGGGCTGTACTCAAAACTATTTTAGATCATTTCAACTACGGATTTAGTTAGCATAACACATTAACAAAAATAGTATTCCCCTGGGGCTTTGGTGTTTTTTTTTGGGGGGGGGGGGGGGGGGCAGGGGGTTGTTTTTTCTTTGAAAGCCCTGGAGTCATTTTAAAGTCAAAGTCATGATCCTGCACGAATTATTAATGTTCTCATTTTACACTGGCGGGTATGCTTTATTTCAACAAGCTGAGACACGCTATCATAACACGAGCTCTCTCCATAGGGGTAAGGCTAGCATTTTTGGGAAAGATTAGATAAAGAAAACAACAGCTGGAATATAAGGACACCACAGAAGTAATATACCAGCAGAACTTTTCAAACCTGTTATGCCATATTTCGTAAGCGCACGTGACACGGGACAAGGTTGTTAAACGGATATTGCAGTCGTTGGTGCTGCCAGCAAGCTTAGGATCCTGAGCAGGAATCATTTCAGGGTGCAACCCCCAGCTATTCATAAATCTCTGCAGTCACGGACAGGCCCGGAAAGCATGCTCTGCACTGGGCTGAGTGGGAACCTTGCCACACTAGAAGGAGTATTTGCTCAGGGTTTGTAGACCCCTCTTTACAGTTTGTTTCCTATTTTGCCACTTTAATCGCCACTGCCAGTGGGGAGGTGCAAATGCCGTCGGGTCAATTTGGAGCAGAGGTGGGCAACTCCAGTCCTCAAGAGCTACCGACAGGTCAGGTTTTCAGGATACCCCAGCTTCAGCACAGCTGGTTCAATCAGTGGCTCCGTCGAAGACTGCATCACCTGTGCTGAAGCAGGGATATCCTGAAAACCTGGCCTGTTGGTAGCTCTTGCAGACTGGAGATGGCCACCCCTGATTTAGATCAATCAAAGAAACTGAACACAAGTACCGAGTTTGGGAAAATGCACTGAAGAACCTTGTATTCACCAAGCTAAATATAACAAAAAAAAAGCAATATACAGTACAGGCATACAAGATACATATTTAAAAAAAGGATCCCCGTGATTGTTACATGTACTAACTACATTTCTGGAATCCTTTCATGTTGGGATTATTTTCGCTACACGTTTTTGCTCGGTTTCTAATATCTGGGAAGTGACTGCATAGACCAGACCTCTGTGCACCATTTGTAGTTTAAAACCAATCTGCCACCCTTTGTAAGCATGCATGGCTCTGCCACCCTTTGTAAGCATGCATGCATCTGCCACCCTTTGTAAGCATGCATGGATCTGCCATCCTATGTAAGCATGCATCTGCCATCCTATGTAAGCATGCATCTGCCACCCTTTGTAAGCATGCATGGATCTGCCATCCTTTGTAAGCATGCATGGCTCTGCCATCCTTTGTAAGCATGCATGGCTCTGCCACCCTTTGTAAGCATGCATGGCTCTGCCATCCTTTGTAAGCATGCATGGCTCTGCCACCCTTTGTAAGCATGCATGGCTCTGCCATCCTTTGTAAGCATGCATGGATCTGCCATCCTATGTAAGCATGCATGGATCTGCCATCCTTTGTTAGAATGCATGGCTCTGCCACCCTTTGTAAGCATGCATGGCTCTGCCATCCTTTGTAAGCATGCATGGCTCTGCCACCCTTTGTAAGCATGCATGGCTCTGCCATCCTTTGTTAGCATGCATGGATCTGCCATCCTTTGTAAGCATGCATGGATCTGCCATCCTATGTAAGCATGCATGGATCTGCCACCCTTTGTAAGCATGCATGGATCTGCCATTCTTTGTAAGCATGCATGGCTCTGCCACCCTATGTAAGCATGCATGGCTCTGCCATCCTTTGTAAGCATGCATGGATGTGCCACCCTATGTAAGCATGCATGGCTCTGCCATCCTTTGTAAGCATGCATGGCTCTGCCATCCTTTGTAAGCATGCATGGCTCTGCCACCCTATGTAAGCATGCATGGCTCTGCCATCCTTTGTAAGCATGCATGGCTCTGCCATCCTTTGTTAGCATGCATGGATCTGCCATCCTATGTAAGCATGCATGGATCTGCCACCCTATGTAAGCATGCATGGATCTGCCACCCTATGTAAGCATGCATGGATCTGCCACCCTATGTAAGCATGCATGGCTCTGCCATCCTTTGTAAGCATGCATGGCTCTGCCATCCTATGTAAGCATGCATGGATCTGCCACCCTTTGTAAGCATGCATGGCTCTGCCATCTTATGTAAGCATGCATCTGCCATCCTATGTAAGCATGCATGGATCTGCCACCCTTTGTAAGCATGCATAGTTGTAAATGCTGAAAGTAAGGCATACTAAATTGACGTAAACAAAGCAACATTCAATACAATGTAACTCTATTTAAGTGGGTACATTTCTACTACATTAAAGCATATAAAAATTGAGATCACCCCGACATTACGACAATGTGAATGAACACGCTCGATTTCATTCAGCGGGACCAAACAAACCTTTTTTTTACATCCACATTTATTTGAAGAAGTGTACAATGTTTTTCCAGCACAGAGTGGCAGTGCAATCAGAAAGCAGTAAAAGGCGGAAAGGAAAGAGATCCTGACATTCAGATAAGCCCTTTGGATATGGTAATGCAAGAGGAAGAATTTTTAACAATTGCTGCAAAAGGGCCCACCAAAGGGTCTTTGTGACGGCCAGTGGAAAAAAATGTAAGGAAAAGCTTAATTTATCAACCAGTGCCAAGTTAATGAAGCAAAACGCAATTCATTTGCATGCCAATTTTGCTTTCACAGAACAAAAGTCCAGCCCAGCAGTCTGGCAAATACGCCAATTTAAATAAAGTAGCAGTACTCGTGTAAGGCATTTTTTCTACCATTTAATGGTTGGATTCACTAAAGGCCGACATAGCGGTGTTAAATTGTGGCCCTTATTAAAAATTGGGACTGCAGTTTTATGGTTTCAAATTATCGCCATATTCATTATTTATTCATAAATGGGTAGCAATATTCATCTCCTTTGCGCGCACACAAAAAAAAACTGTGAAATAGTCCTCTGAAAGCAAATAAGCGATCGTTCATCGGAATCAGCGCTAGGGGTGCAATGGTAAAGGAGTGGGAGATATTACATGTTTCTTACAAACTCCTGTGGATGAAAATGATTTAACCGCTATGATGCCTGAGGCAAAGGAACGCCTTCAGGCTCCGAAGGGGTTAACACACAACAGAGACACCCTACAAGTAAACCAGGAAAAGCATGACATCCATATGTGTCTTTAGTAGCGCATGCAAATTGACAAGGGCTGGCCACCTGGGCTAAAAAAGTTACTATCGTGTATTGGATCACCGAATCAAGCTGGGATAGTGTCTTTGTATATAGTGACTCGCATAGATCCATTCACAGCATGGCTACATTTTGTAGCTTCTTCCTACATAATATTGCCAAGATCCGGCCTTTCCTGTCACGCTACTGCTAAAACTGTAATGCATGCCCTTATCCTCTCCCGGCAGGATTATTGTAACATGCTGCTAACATCCTCCGTGCCTCGCAGCTTTCTCCTTTGCAATGTATCCAAAATTCTGCTACTAGAATCATTTCACTTTCTCCCCAAACAGTTTCTGCTCATCTCCTTCTAAAATCCCTCTCTTGGCATCCCATCAAGTTTCGGATCACCTACAAGTTCTCCTCCTTACCTTCAAGGCTCTCCACTCATCTGCTCCTCCCTACATATCAGCTCTGATCTCTTGCTATGCCCCATATCATCTCCTGCGTTCTACCCATAACAGTCTGCTTTCCATTTTTACTGCTCTCTCGTCTTAAACCCTTTTCCCCTCACTGCCCTTAGCTGTGGAACTCCCTCACACTCAGTATACGCCAAGCATCTTCTCTCCTTACCTTTAAGACAAACCTTAAAACTCACCTCTAAAATGAAGCGCTCCAATAGCCTGGACTCATGGCTATTGTCCCACAGTTACTCCTACGAACGACTGCCAGCTACTGCACTTATTCCCTCACCTGCTGTCTCTATAAGTCTCCCATCATTCCACGTAGATTGTAAGCTCTATGGGGCAGGGATTATTTTCCTATTGTCTGATCTTGTTTGGTGCACTTATGGTATTATAATTCCATGTACTGTATTGTCTCTCTTGTAAAAGTACAGCTGTGGGTGCTATATAAATAAAGATATACATATATACATGGTGGGCCAAACGCCAGCCTAAGGTAGGCGATAAAACTTGGCCAGGTATCAGAGTTTAGTGAATAGCATCTGAATAACTTATTTGATGTTAATTACTCATTTGCATGCTCATTTTCCTATGCTGCATTCAAATAACACAGACATTTTGCAACTGTAAAAAGTGGCTTATAACTGCTTCACTGTCTCGATTTAGTGAATTTGTGTTGAAGAGGCAATCCAAGCGGGCGATTTTGTTTGGCGTTTTTTTTTTTAAACATAGGATTGCAGGGGGTCTCTGAAGCCGAATCCCATTCATTTCAGCTCTGGGGCCACACTGCTTCCTGGGACACGTACCTCCGTAGGGGGCACCCGTAGCCGTTCCGCTTAGCTTAAAACATTTAATAAATAAAATAAATAAGGTGGCGTTTCAGCGCTCCCACGCCCTGCGGCCCAATAGGAAGCTGTGATACCATCAGGTTCGGCCTCCCATTGGTCTGCGTGATGCGGAAGCTTTAAACTTTGCTGAGATATCGGCACCCCCTTCTATGTTAATAAAAAGACTCCTTTAAACAGTGATAAGGCAAAAAAAAATTCCTTAACTGTCCATTAGTGAATCTAGGCTCTGGTGTTTGTTTCATAATTTAATCGTTTCAATTTAGACAAACACAGAACAGCGCATGTGGAATAAGCGATACATAATGTTTTACACTGCTTGGGAGGTGATGGCTCACCACCCCACAAAATGGGGGGTGGGCGCAGCCATCATGGGGGCGGGGCCATGACATCAGTCACAACACAACATAAAGAAAGCACAGCTCAGCAGCTCAAAGCTAGAACTATCCATCATGTACAAGTACAAGTTAATTAAAAGTATAATAGTAAGAATAAAATAATTATAATAAATAAAATAAAGCCATCAAACCGCAAGCTCAGTTGGAGCACAAAGAACTGTATTAATACAAACATTTTTTTTCCCCTCCCATGGGTTTGAAAAAGCTACTCTGCCATTGGTCAACAGTAGTTGCGCTCCCATTGGTCAAAGCGATCTGCCCTCGTATTGGCTCCCGGCACACCACTTGACCGCGTCACCACACGGGAACACAATCATGTTGTATCCCCTGCTGGCTGACGCGCCACAGCACCGCGTGTGCCAACACGCAAGGAGACACTGGGGCCTGTCACTACTGAGGCGAGTGATTGGTGTGCGGTGCGCACACTACCGCGAGCCACCGGCACCACCGGGGACCTAGTCTTAGATAGGTCTGCAACCCTGCCTTTCACTATTATCACCTACCATACAGTGCTTCCACTGCAGCAACGGATTCTGGGAAATGACATGCAAATGAGAACACTGTGTCACCGTTTGCCTGAAATCTATTTTTACATGGAACCCTTAAAGCTAATGCTCGCTGTTAACACAGCTTTTATGTACAGCATGGGAATCAGATGCAAAGCAAGAGAAACCACTCACAGACATGTTTCAACCTTAATGGATCTCATCAGTGTGAGTTTAGTTGTACTGGTTTTGCAATTTTCAAGGCTTTAGGAGTTACTGATCCCCATGCTGTGCTTAAAAGCTGTTAACAGCGAGCACATTGGAGCTGCACGTGTAGGCAGTGTTTTCCTCTGAATGCACCTCAAGCATCACCGACAATGGCGTTCCACATCTTCCCTCCTTTTTGGCCAGTAGAATCTATCCCTCATGAGGCCGAACGTTTTGTCTATGCCCAAGTGTTTATAGTCATCACGTAATGATCTCAACGCCATTTACTGCAGCTTCCTTGGAAGCATTAGCTTCGTCCTATCCGGATGATTATGGTAAGGGACCACTCGGTATAGTAACCCATTTCTCCAACTGGAGTTTGTCCCATTCCTTCATGAGAGGGCCCACTGTGGGTCCTGGAGCACATTTAATTAAATTAGGGTTTTTCTTCTGTACTGCCCATCTTAGGGGACCGCACACCGAATCAGCCATCTGTGCTTCAATGATATCCTTCCATCTTCTATTGGGTCCGTCTGTCCTTGATAGTGCCTCTGGGTAGCAATACGCAGCTGGGAGCGCATTCGACTGGCATCCCAGAGAGTCCTCCACTCAGGGAAGGCCACTTTTCTGTCCAGAACGGCTGCTGTAGAACACATGGCACGGATCCCGTGACACGGTATTTCCACCCATTCTCCATCTTCAGACCTGGGCCCCAACCCTGGCCTTCGGGACAGAGCGTCAGCCCCGGCTTTTTCTTCAGACCTGGCCTTCGGGATAGAGCGTCAGCCCCGGCTTTTTCTTCAGACCTGGCCTTCGGGACAGAGCGTCAGCCCCGGCTTTTTCTTCAGACCTGGCCTTCGGGACAGAGCGTCAGCCCCGGCTTTTTCTTCAGACCTGGCCTTCGGGACAGAGCGTCAGCCCCGGCTTTTTCTTCAGGGTGAAGCTGTAATTGTACAAGAATAAAAGGTAGTGGCGCTCAACGCGAGTAAAAAATAAATGAGAAATGTAAATAAGAGTCCTGAAATCAGGAACCTTAGTGCACTAAGTGATAGTGATGTCTAAATTTGACAAAACAGTGTAAAAGAATTAAACATGATACAAACATAAAATCAGAATTATATTAGCCTCAATAATTGGCCATTTTTTGAACATTTTCTAAAAACATTTAGTCGAATAATGACCACCAGCTGTTGGTTCATTAATATGGTCATATTAATGGCCGAATACAAAATGACTGCTTTATAGTCATACAGTATAGGGTTGTAACTAAAATCTTTGCACTTTATTCACTCGTGATGAGGCAATACATGAATAATATTTTTTTCTGTATTTGTATACATATGAATTCTGATGCCTGTTTTTCTGTTTCTTATCTCATTATTACACTCAATGGACCACCATCCCAATTATGAGGATCAAAGATATCTAATACCCATTATCTCTGATTTTGAATTTTGTTTTTCATTATTTATTGTGCATTTCTATTCTTTATTTTTTATATGATATTCTTATGTCATTTTATATATATTGAATAAATTCATAGAATTCTTAGTGTTTTAACATTATTGTTGTGTATCTATTCATTAATTGATTATATTTTAAACATATGTATTGTAATCAATTTTTTATAATTGTTCAGGTGTATGTGACATATTATGGATAGTGATGTGGCCCAACCGATGTATGGATCTTCCATTAATCCTTTATTAATGAATTGACAATTAGATGATGGTGGGGTATATATAGTTGAGGAGGTGTAGGTAAGGGCTAGAGACTTCTGACAAAGCTGCTTGACAGAGAAACGCGTTGAGTTGCCTCAACCCCCATCGGAGAACCCAGGGAAGAGGATCTGTGCAAAGGGAAAGCATCTTTCTGGTTGCCGGGCGACTGAAACCGGATCCGGAAGTGACGTCATCGGAGGATACAGTCCAGAGGAGGGTGGTGAGAACGCGACTCACCTTGATTGTTGGAGCCACCATCCATACATCATCTATGCCTGATATCACTGCTGCTAATGTAAGACTTGATTTTGGAGGGCTGTCCCTGTAATAAACCTTTTAGTACTATCTGCACTATTATCTCTCTCTGTTTTTGGGTCACCCGGTGGCATTCATTTTGGCGGATGACAAAATGCACGTCAGTGGGTTGTTATCCATCCTTACTTCAAAAGGTACCCCATACATGTAGTCATGCAGCTTATCCACAATGGCCCACTTCAACGCCAGAAATTTTAACTTGTGAACCGGATAGTTCTTTTCACTCAGTCAAGCTGCGACTCACATAGGCGACACATATAACACATATGGCTTGTCTTGGTCGGCATATGCCAGGACAGGAGCTTCAGTGAGGTTCTTCTTCAATTTCGTTATTAAAGCCTCCTCACAGGCGGGAGTCCATTTAGCAGCGAAAGGGGCCATAGGCTTTCTGGCGAGGGTCCACAAGACAGGTTTTCAACATATTGTCCAAAGCTTTGGAGATACAAGCGTACCCATTGACGAACCTCCGTTAATAGCCACAGAATCCCAAAAAGGAGCGGAGTTCTACCACATTCTCAGGGCGAGGCCAGTTTACCAATGCTTCCACCTTGGAAGGGTTGGTTCCACCCCTTCAGCAGATACGATATGGCCCACATAGGTACCGATGATCGGCAGTACTTGCATTTATCAAGGGACATCTTCAGGCCTTCCTGCTTTATAAGGTCTAGGACCTTCAAGACGCGTTCTTCTTGTTCTTCCAGTGTCTGTCCAAACACTATGGTGTCGTCCAAGTAGACTAAGCATTGTAGGTGGCTCAAGTAACCAAGGGTCCGGTCCGTTCCATCTGTCACTGGAATGTGACTGGGGCTCCACATATGCCTTGAGGCATTTCAGGTGAACTGGCAGAATCCCAGCGGGCAGATGAACGCTGTCTTTTCTTGATCTTCACAGCTCATGGGGACCTGGTAGTAGCCAGAGCGCAGATCCAATACGTTGAACCATCCTAAACTCATCCTAAAATACAGTCGCCCAATGGCGGGAAAAGGCTGATGCCTACCAGCCCTAGGAAGGAGGCCCGATCCGACCTCTCAAGCCGTATAGGCCCCACCTCGTTGGTCCGAGTTTTGATTGAAGGGATCTACGCGTCTGCCCTATTGGATATCGGTTCATATGCAGTACTTATCATCTGAGATCTGACTCCAAAAGACTGTTCATGGTCCCAAGGTTCAGCAAAGTATCCGGCCACTCCTCCTCTTACCGTGCACCCCAAAACTGGAACAATCTACCGGAGACTCTCACAGCCACCATCAAATTCTTTCAAAACTAAAGCTGTCTCACATTTTAATCTGGTCTGTAACTGTTACATACGCCTATAATATATATATATATATATATATATATATATATATATATATATATATATATATATCTCTAACGGTGCATCCAATGTTAGGTATATAATGCCCTGTTCACTTATGGAACTATGTATTTGTAACCATGTACAGCTCAACCCCCTTATAACGCTGTTCTTGGGGTCCAAAGAATCACATCGCGTTATAAGCGGATCGCATTAGAAATAATGTACAATTGTATGCATTGTACAATAAAGTATTTAAAATACCAAAAATTGTGTTGTAAAATATTCATAAATACGAACATTGGGAGCCACGCTTGCAACGCATTATAAGCGGATTCGTGTTGTAACGGATCGCGTTATAACGGGGTTGAGCTGTATTATTTGTCATCTTGAGGCTTGTTATATAGTAGGCGCTGGTGTGCAAGCGGGCGTGCGCTCGACGTTGCGCGTGCACGGGCGTTTAATTTGTATTGTATTGTATGTCTTTATTTATATAGCGCCATAAATTTACATAGCGCTTCACAGTAGTAATACATATCATATAAATAACAAATAATATAAATAACAGGTCATGGGAATAAGTGCTTCAAACATAAAAGTAACATTAAGGAAGAGGAGTCCCTGCTCCGAGGAGCTTACAATCTAATTGGTAGGTAGGGAGAACTTACAGAGACAGCAGGAGGGAATTCTAGTAAGTGCGTCTGCAGGGGGCCAAGCTTTATGTATCATGTCCAGGATTATCCAGTGCTATTCATATGCATCTTTAAGCAGATGTGTCTTAAGGTGGGTCTTAAAGGTGGATAGAGAGGGTGCTAGTCGGGGATTGAGGGGAAGGGCATTCCAGAGGTGCGGGGCAGAAAGTGAGAAAGGTTTAAGGCGGGAGAGAGCTTTGTATAGGGCAAGCTGTTATGCGTGCGGCTATGGGGCGTGGCTATGACATCACAGAGTTAGGCCACGCTGTGATTGGTTCATAGTGTCACGTCGCGTGGCAACAGTACTGCCGTGCCGCCGCTGAAGGCCGTGCGTGCGCGTCCCAAGTTTACAAACGTCTGGCTTACACAGCCAATCATCATTGACGCGCGCACGCACAATATTACAGCCCTTAACTCTATGCCCAGGACATATTTAAAAACGCGAGGTAACTCAATGTATTACTGCCTGGTAAAACATTTTATAAATAAATTAATATGGGAAAAAATGTTTTTTAAATTAAGTAGCTGATGGCGACAGCAGCATTTTCCACCGCGGGAGGAAGCCGCATCACAATGCTCATTGTAGCTATTCTGCTGCGTGGTTTACTGCTTTGTCTTTACCCAAAAAGTTTTTTTTTTGTTTTTTTAAACATTAAAAAGTTATGGTGGGTATAAAAAAATTTTTTTTTAAAGTGCCAAAAACTCTACAGTGTACAGTAAATAAAAATACCACTTGTGGTACATTTGCATGTCTCAGACAGGATTTTTGATGTTTGAACAAATATACCCAGGTGCTTCTATCTTTTTTTCACTGCTAAGCCTGGCCAAATGGCACTAATTGGGGCTGTTCTGTTGCAAAATGTTTATTCACTAATTAGTCCACCTCTTAAACCAACTGCACTCAAAACACATGGCAATCAGCCAGGAAAACTCTGCACAGTCAAGTAGCCTGTCTGACTGAACATTGCATAAGGGCAAAGATTTACAAAATAAATAAAAAGTACCACATGTTTAAAAAGAGCCATCTTAACCCTTGAAGTGTATCGCTTTGTAATACAGTATATGGCTGGTTTTAGCCGTTACAGGTTGAAGGTGCAATTCAAGCGATATCCAACATGGTTTTTTATTTATTTTATTTAAAATAAATCAGTTCTGTAGTATTAGATAATACTTACTGCATTTTGTTTTAGAATTCAAATCTTAATGCCATTTTGAGTGTGAATTTTAATATACTGATAATCCTTTGATTTCTATAGCTGGCTTTAGCCACCACCCAAGCAGAGTAAAATCTTTGTAACACTTTCCAGTTTGTGAAAATTTGTTGCCGATGTTCCCAGCAGTTTGAGCTGCAAACTGTAACAATAGATATCCTGTGTCAGGATACATTGTAGCTGCTGAATTACACTGACTGAAATATTGATTGAAACTGAAAGGCAGCCATTTAGTCAACCCTGGGATTGCTGATCGATCACAGGGAACTAATCGATCGACAATTTAGGTAATTCCTTTCAATAAAAGTAATTAAAGGCTGCATACTGTATATTTAAACTGTATATATATATAGACATTTTAACAGTACACAGTCTCTGCCCACATGATTTTACAATCTATGTTTTTGGTGTCTGAAGTCCCCAGGAATTGAACCAGGTTCTGCTGTAAACTCAGTGTCGTTATCATATCAGTCAATGTCTTTAGGCACGTTCTATAGTGCCAGGCGCGTGCTACGCCGTGCGCGCGCGCGGATTTTTAGTTGGCTGACGTTAGTCAGCCTTTCTATAGATGTGCCGCGCGCGCACGGCAGGGAGAGGGGAGCCGACAGACAGCGGCGAAGATGAAGAAATTCATCTTTTCGCGCCGCTGCCTGCGCTCAAATGTATGTATATGTGTATGTATGTATGTGTGTTGAATGGGTGTGTGTGTGTGTGTGTGTGTGTGTGTGTGTGTGTGTGTGTGTGTGTGTGTGTGTGTGTGTGTGTGTGTGTGTGTGTGTGTGTGTGTGTGTGTGTGTGTGTGTGTGTGTGTGTGTGTGTGTGTGTGTGTGTGTGTGTGTGTTAAATAAATGCACACACAAAAAAAAAATTATTAAACTTTTTTTTTAATTTAAAAAAAATCTCACTTACACTCCCCCTTACACTCACACAACATATATACACACACACACACACACACACATACACGCATATACACTTACCTGCAGCTCCCAGCTCTATATACACGGAAAGCATGTGGCACATGCACGCGCGTTCGCATAGGAACGCGCAGCCGCACGCTGTATAGAATGGCCCTTACTCACTGAGCCACTGCTTCAGCTCTATATAAATATAGGATGAGTGTCTCATCCAATTTTTTTCTTTACAATGGTTGAACTTGTAAAGTAATCTATGTAACACAGAGTCACACAATTGAAGTCCCTATTAAAACACTAAACAAAATACCAGTCAAATACTTTCTGCGTCTGCTGAGACTAGCCTATGTGATTGAGAGTGGGAGGCTCATGGAAGTAACAGGCAAGTTTTACAATCCCTGGTCACAGAGTACTTGAGAGAACACTGGCCTGGATATCAAAATACGTAAAAATAATAATAATAAAAAAAAAAAAAAAAATCACACACACCTTTGGTGAGCTCCTACTTTTACAGCAATTGTTTTCAAGATTGGAAACAATGAGACAAACTCCAAACTAATAATGCACACAGAATGAAATAGGGACTATTAAAGTTGATTGATAGTAAAAAAAAAAAAAAATTATTTTTTTAAAGTACAAAGGGCTCGTGCTAGTACTAAATCAAAGTTATCCTTTCAAAGAAAGTTGTGTTTGTGCAGTTAGCAATCAGTATAAATACAGAAGTAAAAGATGTACGTATGTGTCTTTATTTATATAGCGCCATTAATGTACATAGCGGTTCACAGCAGTAATACACGTGACAATCATATAAATAACAATTAATACAAATAACAATGGGAAGAAGTGGTTCAGACATAAAAGTAACATTTAGGAAAAGGAGTCCCTGGTCCGAAGGGCTTACAATCTAATTGGTTGGTTGGAACAACATACAGAGACAGTAGGAGGGTGCTCTGGTAAGTGCGTCTACAAGGGGACAAGGTTTATGTCTGAGGTGTAAAGTATTAGTGATGTAGGTTTCTTTCCTAAACACAAACTAGCAGATTGTGTTGATTTTCCCCGACCTTTGCTGGGAGATGGGCATTGCAATGCACTGCTGGGCTGGCTTATCTGCTAGTGATTGAGTTATGTTACATTCAGATACACAGAATGGATCCAGTTGCGTACATCTGGTGTTACTGAGATTGCTGCCTTCCATGTCACTTGGGGCTAATTAGAGGAAACAAGCAGCTGTCTCAGTATAAAGGTGTCAGAAAAGGGAACCGTTTTAGGCTTTGAATGCCTTTATGGATTTTTTTTCAATAATGGGCAGACGGCCCTATATCTCCCCCCCTTCGCTTTTGACTGAAACCCACAAAAGGATGCATGTACGGGGGGTCCTGGGTTATCCTCCGGAATCCGTCCCGCAAACAGCCTGATGTCTACAAGCACTCCTAAATCCTTCTCCATGTGACAGAAACAGATGCAACGTGAAAGTGACACTTTTATCGCCAACGTAAAACCATAATTGTCATCTGCAAGTCAATACATCACTTGCACTAAAAAATGCTATTGAGTATCGAGTCTTAACCTCAAAACACCGGCTCTTACCAAGGTAGCTATTTTAGATTTAATTGAATTGGGTTAATAATAGCCATCGGCTAGCGGATCAAATGTTAATCTGCGGTGGTGAGTGTCGGATAATCTGTTCAGACGTTGGATAATGCGTTCAGCATTATCTGGGTTCGGATATTCCGCTCGACGGACAACGGATTATCGGATAACGAGGACCACCTGCCATTACAAAGGAGGGAGAGGGAGCAGATGGAATGATACCTTTTATTGGACCAACAAGTAGTCGATATGTTACAAACTTTTAAACCTCTCAGGATCCTTAATTGGGTATGGCTAGGGTTACCATAATTCACCACTCACAAAGAGGACACCAATATGGAACACCCATCGCGCATGCGCAATCGCCACTCGTTCATACGCGGTTGGCTTACATTTGCGCATGCGCAGTCGGCCGCACTTGGAAGAACGTACAGACAGTAGGATGGTGTTCTGGTAAGTGCGTCTGCAAGGGGCCAATTGATCTTGGTGTGCTTTGCTAAATGCCCCCCATGCCTCTGATAAATTTGCCTATTGCTTATACCTTCTGTGTAAAAAAAAACATACAGGATGGTAACAATGCCACAGCCAATCATCATCATCATTGTTGCCCTCTAATTGCTCTGGTTAATTTAACTTTCCCCTTGCATGTGTTCATGTTTGACTATTACAGTATGTGCATAATATACAAATGTAACATGAATTAAAAGCAAACGTCTGCGGCGCTGGGGACAGTGTGCCTGTGATCATGCTGGGAGCCCCCGCAACGTTAGTCCTTCGTGGTTGCGGCAATGCAAACGGAAAGGTTTGTTACATCTGTTCGCCCCTCTTTCACTCCCTTGTTTGTTCTACATTAGAACAGAGATCGATAGTATGGTATGTTTATCAGATTTCCATCTTCCCAGCATTTTTATATCCTCCACCAACAAACTCATTTCCGATGCAAAATGTTGCAACCTAGTTTCTGAAGCACAGCCTGACAAACTTGCTTGGGTCAAACTCCTTGCCTGGAGACATAATGTAAAAACTCTTAAATTGTAAACATCTCAAGTGGGTAGTATCCTTATGTACTTGGAAATTTTCCTTGCCACCCTTCATAAATCTCACGGGAGATATTTTACAGTCTTCCCTTTTCTTTAAATATACCCATGCACTTTTTCTGCCCTGGTCAGTTTTTGACCTGTGAATATTGCATGATATAACCGCTTTGCCTATAACCACATTTTTTAAGATTAACCTGATGCCCCTACATGTTTTGGATGCTGCCACAAGAGTCCCCTCTGGACTTCTGCCCCCCACTTTCTTCTTACGGTCAACTTTTTGAGAAGTTTGGAAACCACTTCTGCCAAAGCAGTTTGCCACAGAAGTTTCAGAACATAAGCCCTCCCTCTGCCTGAGAACTACTATGCAGAATTGAGTTGATGAGAATTTTATGGGGACCATACAATGATTTTACATTAGCATTCTTCCAAAACAGAAAATGACCAAAACATTTAACAGTGCGTGACCAGGGTGATACAGGGAATGTAAAAACAATTTCTACAACTTCAAAATATGACGACATAGGAAATGGAACTATAGACTACATTTAATTCACTGTTGGATCCTGCAATCTTACTATAGACATGTGAAAAGGTGAACAAAGTAAATGTGCACAACTACAATATATAAGTGATGTGATAAGTGTGATGTAATAAAATAGGTGACCTTAATTATAAATTGAAGTATACGGAGCGTCTGCAGCTGTGACACCAGGGATGGCTCCGGTCCCCCCTATAAGCACACAAAAATACAAAAAACACAGCGCACAACGCTCATAGTGCATTAAATGATATCTTTAGTAACCAAAATAAGGAGGTAAGTATTGTGCGTACATTTAAATAAAATAAACAAGCATTTCAGGGTTATTGTTACCCAAACACCAACGGACGCCCGTGATAGTATCGTGGCTCTCTCCTTCCCACTCCAACAGCCTGGGTGTGGGTCCTGGATAATCTCCACTCCAATCGCTGGTAATTCAGCCCCTCGCCTTGGGGTAAGGCTAGTACAGTCTCACGTTAGGTAAACAGCAGTCCAGATTGATCTCCGTTTAGGTGCGCAATGCCCGTCACTGCACAGGTCAGATTTGCAACGAAGCAACGGAGCGCACGCTGTTTGGAGTCTTGGTCGAACACTTCCGGGTCTGTGACGTCATAAAACCGCGAGAGTTCGTCGCAAGTCTACAGATCACCGGACCGGTTCTCTGGGAGTGCTGTGATGTAGAGGGTTTGCAAAGTTCTTTAGTCCAACGCGTTTCGAGACCACATGGGTCTCTTCATCAGGGAATAAAGACTAATCAATCTATTGGCATTTAAATACCCCTCGCGCGTCATTGACTGGCCCCTCAATTAAACCTAAACGGAGATCAATCTGGACTGCTGTTCACCTAACGTGAGACTGTACTAGCCTTACCCCAAGGCGAAGGGCTGAATTACCAGCGATTGGAGTGGAGATTATCCAGGACCCACACCCAGGCTGTTGGAGTGAGAAGGAGAGAGCCACGAGACTATCACGGGCGTCCGTTGGTGTTTGGGTAACAATAACCCTGAAATGCTTGTTTATTTTATTTAAATGTACGCACAATACTTACCTCCTTATTTTGGTTACTAAAGATATCATTTAATGCACTATGAGCGTTGTGCGCTGTGTTTTTTGTATTTTTGTTTACTATAGACATAACTGCTTGGCAATGCTTTCTAGGTCCCTCCACCAACGAGAGTGTGAAAGTGCAACCAGAAGTCAGTTGCTGACTTTTGGATCCGGTGATTTCTTGCAAAATGATACTTATGAGATATCATTTGATGATATTTCACTGGGGTTTTTTGTTTGCCGTCCTCTGGATCAATATACTGTATGTACGGATATAGGATAAAGTATCTGTTGTCTAAATTTAACATAGGTTGAACTTGATGGATGCCTGTCTTTTTTCAACCTCACTTACTATGTAACTAAGGGGAAAAATAAATTCCTTCCTGACTCCAAGAATTGCCAACCAGATTACTCCCTGGATCAACAGTAATTGTTTACTTATTTGGTATATCCCTGTATACATTTCGTTTCTAAAAAAGATGTCCAACCTTTTTTTGAACAAATCTATTGTATCTGCCATCACAGTCTCCATGGGTAATGAATTCCACATTTTAACTGCCGTTACCGTAAAGAACCCTTTCCTCTGTTGCTGGCAAAATCTCCTTTGCTCCAAACTTAAGGGATGGCCCGAGTCCTTTGTACTGCCCGTGGGATGAATAGTTCTTTTTAAAGCTCCTTGTACTGTCCCCGAATATATTTGTATATAGTTATCATATCCCCTCTTAGACGCCTCTTTTCTAATGTAAATAAATCTAATTTAGCTAGCCGCACCTCATAAGCCAGATTGTCCATCCCCTTTATTAATTTGGTGGCTCTTCGCTGCACTCTCTCTAGTTCCATAATGTCTTTTCTAAGGAGTGGTGCCCAAAATTGTACTCCATATTCAAGGTGTGGTCTTACTAATGCTTTGTAAAGGGGCATAAGTGTTTACTTCCTTCCATCCATTGCCCGTTTAATGCAAGTTAAGATCTTGCTTGCCTTTGCAGCTTCTGCATGACTATGGGCATGACTATGGGCACTATTGCCAAGCCTGCTGTCTACAAGCACTCCTAAATCCTTCTCCATGTGACGGAAACAGATGCAACGTGAAAGTGACACTTTTAGCGCCAACTTAAAACCATAATTGTCATCTGCAAATGAATACGACACTTGCACTTAAAATTGCTTTGGAGTATCAAGTCTTAACCTCAAAACACCGGCTCTTACCAAGGCAGCTATTTTAGATTTCATTTAATTGGGTTAATAATATGTGAGGGACTTGATTGGCTCTGAACAAGAAGCTGTACGTTCTTTAAAATATAAAGTGATAATCAATGAGGATGCCAGACAGTTTTTTTTTTCTTTAGATGTAATACATTTTTAAAATAGGTGAGGGCCAAGATTCTCCTAGTAGCTGGAAGCATATAGTCTCTCTCTATCTAAGCTGAACTTGTCATATCCATCAAGTTCTAACTGTGACATCTGTTCAGGAGCAAGACAATTATCAACACAAAACAGGATCTGTTTAACTGGGGCCTAAAGCAAAGAAGTTTGGAGCTGCAAGCAGGCACTGCTGCAGGACAAACCATGACACAAAGTACACATTTGTAAAAAGGACTTTCAAAGGAAAAATGTGTCTTTGATCCAAAATGGGCTTCTGAAATGTGTAAAAAAATTTGTACTTACCCAGTGCGGGTTACATAATTACTTGCCTGACAAGCTTCTGTGAACTCTAGTCACTTGTTCTTTTTGCCGGCACCAACTGAAAGGTCATAGAATATCTGAAACCACCCCCCCATCCCCCGAAACCAAGGTAATGTCACGGTAAAGGTACAATTACTCCTGTGCTGAAACCGAGACAAAGATGATTGTTGTAAAAACGCCTAAAATGTGCTTGTGCGTAAAGAAGAGGCATATTAATGGCACTGATACATATCAGACAAGAGGGAAGACATGGACGTGCCATGGCAGTGTCTCTCTGCCTTCTGGTTGGGGTGCTGGGGTGAGTAGCTCCTGCTGTAGGTTAAATAAAGGAGAAACAGTGCACTTTGCTAATGGCGTGACCTTCGTCTGCACCAGTGATTGCCTGATTTTACTGTTTGACAATGCTGTGTGCGCAAGGGCGCCACTTCTAGCAGCCGTGTTAGGGTCTTTGGATAATGCATGGCTGCTACATGCTACATGGAAATCTCCTCCCTTGGTTCCCTTCCAAGTCACCTCCAGTCCAGCGTCTTCTTTCTTCCAGCAGAATTTTTTTTATTTTTTACAAACTATTAAGCAATCCATGGAAAGGCAACATTTTACCACTTAATGGTAAGTTCTTCAGCACAATGACTCCTTATCCAAGTGGGTGCTCTTATGTTTGATGCAATTCATTGTATTTCCCTATATTCTAATGTTTATTTTTGTGAAGCACGGTGTACGTTGTTGGGACTAAAAATAAAAATACATCCATACATGATAAAACTCGATTGAACCTCTCCTTACACGGAAGGCAGCTTGAAATAGATGCGCCTTCGCCAAAAGGAGGTAAGAGCACAAAAGCTATTCACTTGTCCTCGATGGGAGAACAGCTCGCAATGAAGCTACTACTAAATACGAACAAGAACTTGGAAAGAATATATATTTACCATGTATTTTATGTAAGACTTCCAGACTATATAACAGTTCACAGTGTGGATGACCGATAGAGGTCCTGGTCCGGTCAGTCTCACTCCCTTGGAGTAAGCCTCATTCATTGCAAACAAGTCTCCTTCACTCACAGTATAAGTAGTCCCATACACATTCATTGTATATCACTCACATAAGTGCAGAAATCACAAATGTTATTCAAACCTTTGACAGCTATGGGAAAATGGGACATTGAATCTTGACATCTACAAAAACACGAGCCCTTGCATCTGGACTGCTCAGGTAGATGAAGCTCTGAGACCGTTCTACCCCAGGAAAGTAATGACTAGCTCAAGAACATGATCTGCCTCTTTGGCAGTCATTTGATTTAACCGTAAGGCTATTCCAATCCCGCATTAAATGGGTACTGTCGCACAAAATAAAAAGGCCAACTAAAGCAACAGTGCAGAATGAAGTTGTGCAGTTTATTTCTAATTACTACTTGAATGTCCACTATAAACTTCACTGTGGCACCGAGCCACACTTGAATTATGACCTCCTGCCATTAAAAAGTTTGGGGATGGCTTTCATCCTTGCAAGCTGCACAACAGACACAAAGCGCTTGTGAGGATTTCATTTCACTATGAATTAGTGTCTAACATTGAGGACGGCCTTTCATCATTGACTTGTATTGCCTTCAGGTGCCCATAAATTCCTCTCCGTCTTTGTGTAGCACTTGTCTATCAGACCGTGTCATCAGTTTTACTGCAGGCAAGAGACAGACACACCTCTTCCTGAGACACAGACAACACAACAATTACCAAAGCCACTCTCCACATTATCACTCCACATCAGCTCATCACCCACTGTAATCCCCCTAGGACTTGCTAAGGTAAACACATGGCAATTTCCACTCTCTTGCTTTGTTTTAGGGCAACTGGATGGCGAGTCTAAAAGGTCCTCTCTCAACAACAGTAACCTGGTTTAAGTGGCAATCTCGTTAGTATGCATTAGTGTTCACCAAACATTCCTTTCCGCTCTCTTTACCCACATTAGAAGTTACCCCTATGCCACTGGGATAACTTTCCTGACCAATATATTTTAGAGAATGACCAAGCCAGGACTTCCTGTCTCCAGTACTGAAAGCTGTAGACTGAGCTACAGATATGTACAGCAACTATATATTATATTGCAATGGAAACTTTCAAAAGTTTACAATATCTTTTACAACTATTCTCATTCAAATAAAAAAGAAGCCTTTCTGAAGAGCAAAACATATTATAATAATAGAGAATACATTACATTAAAAAATATTTTTTTTAAGTGTACGTAGTGTTACACCATAAAAAGAGATGTAAGCAGAGGGTTAATCAAAGGATTACAGTACCAAAAATGATCTTTTATGATGCAGTACCAAAGATGAACTTTTAACATGTAATTCTCTCTCGAGTAGTACTAGCCGCTTAGAATGATGAATATTAAAATTACAGGTTTATCATGATCTAATAGCAACATTAGTTTTAATTATTATTTGGCAATTTATATAATTCTGCCGTACACATATACTATTTGTATTTATACAATTGAGACAAGATGAAGTATTTCAGCTCCTGGCAAACTAATTCTACTTCAATAAGTTCAAAATGACGTCAGATTCATTCTTTCATCTTCATGTTTGCCTTTGAGTAAAAAGCTCCTTCTATCTTATCTAAATGGTTTGAGTTTTACCATGTACTCCAGCGGTGAATTTCTCTCTAATTCTATGGCTAGGTTCCCAGTTTCCACTATGCTAGAATGTTTATGCTGTACATGCACTACCCATAACTGAACCACTGTGTAAACACAGCAGAAGACAGTATTTGATAAATTTGCCTGCTGAACTCATTCAGCCTTCACAGAGATAAACCCTAACCAAACGTGCACGCTGCTTCTTGGTAAGCCAATGGATTTGGTTTCATAGGAAGGAAGGCAGGAAGAGATGAAGGAAGTGGTGATAAACAAATTGCAGCGCGTACGCACGCACGTGAGGTCCTGCCACCCGAGAGAAAGGCAGTCTATTCTATGCTGCATGTTTCCTCCATTCATACGCATAACGGCAGTAAAACAACGCTGCAGTGGCACTTAGAAAGCCTTCACCAACGCATTACCTTTCTACCATTATTAAACATGTGGTATCCAAACCAATTTTCAGAAGCGCATTTTTGTTGTTAAAGTATCCTTGACATACTATTTTTGTTCTCTTAAAATAATCCATTGTTTCTATGCTACAACATCCTCAAGGGATCTGTTTGTAGAACTGACCCGTTTCCATGAAATATTTGGTGTGTTTTTTTTGTTTGCTTTTTTAAACGGCTGCTAGAAGTAACACAGATCAGGCATATGCAAATAAATGCTTATTTGTTTCCTAATAAGAGCCGTGGAAACACAAGTTGCTTTCTTTTATTGCTCACCAGGAAGGCTTGCATTTTCTCTGTTCTCCTTAACAAATAAGAGGAAATGCGTTTTTTTAATATTTGTGTCATAATTGTTCTTCCTTTTAGAAATTTTTGAAAAATAAGCAAAAAGTCATTTTCTGGTTTTCATATTGACAAATGCCACTGTACAATCCATACTACTGGTGTGAACAAGGAAAGATTGCTACAAAGCTTAAAAAAAACAATAACAGCAATGCAGTCACAGGAGGGAAGGAGCGCCAGCATTATGACACGCTCCCCACCCCCTCCTGAGCCCGCTCTGCCGACACATTGAAGGAGCGCTAGCATCGTGGTGCCCTCCCTCCTTTCCCCCCCCCCCCCTCCTCCAACCCCCTGAGCCCGGTCTGCCTAATAGGGAAGGAGCCAGCAGTTTGATGCGATCCCCTGCAGGCAGAGAGGAGAGAAGGAACAGAGCTAAGGCCTCGGTCCCGCTGCGCTCGGCGGCGCGGGCGGCCACACGCGAGTTCCCCACCAGCAGGGGAATCCTGCGGAGCCGGTCCCGGTCCCCCCTGGCTGCACAGCTTACTACACGCTGTGGCGCGTCAGCCGCTATGGGATACAAGAGAATGGTGTTCCCTAGCGTTGACGCGTCACGTGGTGTGGCTGTGAGCCAATGGGGAGGGGAGGCTTCGGGAGGAGGAGAGGCTTCGGGGAGCGGGGAGGAGTGTGGTGACAGCAGCATGAGTGCCTGTCTGTGTGTGTGTCTGAGTGCCTGTCTGTCTGTCTGCGTGTGTGTATGTGTGTGCCTGAGTGCGTGAGTGCCTGCCTCTGTCTGTGTGTGTGTGTGTTGCTTTACTTACCCGAGCCGTGGAGGGAGGGGGGGGGAGAGTAGCGGGTCCCTCCGCTCAAGCCACGCCCCCCTCCCGCTCAAACCTCCCACTCCCGCCCACCTCCCGCTCCCTACAGACCGCATATCGCGGTCTGTGTATGTCAGCGCCCCGCCTGTCTGCAGTGCGGGCGCGCTGACTCTGGGAGCGGGCCTTAGCCTAAGGCTGGTCAGACTGCAGAGGGTGGGGGCGGGGTTAGTGACAGCGGAGCCTCTGTGAGAGCAGGAAGTGAGGTGCCTGCTTCCAGGGACCAAGATGGCTCCCCCTCCCTCCAGCCATGCTCCACAGTGAAAGGCAGAACACCCCCTCCCCCCTGCAGCTGCTCCTCAGAGCTAGTGTCAATGTGGCTGTGGCAGTGTGTCAGTGGCAGTGTGTCAGAGTGGCAGTGTGTCAGAGTGGCAGTGTGTCAGAGTGGCAGTGTGTCAGAGTGGCAGTGTGTCAGAGTGGCAGTGTGTCAGAGTGGCAGAATGTCAGTGTGGCAGAAT
Source organism: Ascaphus truei (assembly GCF_040206685.1). NCBI lineage: Eukaryota > Metazoa > Chordata > Amphibia > Anura > Ascaphidae > Ascaphus > Ascaphus truei. The sequence continues at coordinate 440,146,091 of NC_134483.1, forward strand.
GTCAGTGTGGCAGTGGCAGAATGTCAGTGTGTCAGTGTGTCAGAGTGGCAGTGTGTCATTGTCAGTGGGGTGATGTGAGGTGAGGTGCAGGGGGAGAGTGATGTGAGGTGAGGTGCAGGGGAGGAGGAGAGGTGCAGGGGAGTGAGGTGAGGTGCAGGGGAGTAAGGTGCAGGGGAGTGAGGTGAGGGGCGGGGGGAGTGAGGTGAGGTGCACGGGGGGAGGTGTAGTGGAGTGATGTGAGGTGCAGGGGGGGAGGTGCAGTGGGGTGATGTGAGGTGCAGGGGAGTGATGTGATGTGAGATGCAGGGGGGAGAGTGATGTGAGGTGAGGTGCAGGGGGGGAGGTGCAGAGGGGGTGAGATGCAGGGGGGTGGGATGTGTGTGGTCTGCAGGGGGGTATTGTGTGTTATGTGGAGGGGGAGTATTGTGTATGGGTGAGGGGCAGAGATAGGGGTGTGAGATAGAGGGTGAGTCTCGCAAAGGTTGATGATGAGGGGTGCAGGGGGAGATATATGAAGATGATGAGTGCTGGGGGAGATACGAGGATGATGAGGGGTGCTGGAAGAGATATGAGGATGATAGGGTGCTGGGGCAGATATATGAGGATGGGGAGAGGTGCTGGGAGAGATTGATGAGGGGTGCTGGAGGAGATATGAGGATGATGATGATGAGAGGTGCTGGGGGAGATATGATGATGATGATTTTACCCGTGCGGCCCGAATCTGTTTTTCTTGGAACAGTTCGGCCCTTCTCGTTTTACAAGTTGTGCAGGCCTGGTCTAGGGGTCCATCTTTGCGGATTCCCAGAAAGGATAATTCTGCTTATTACATTATTATATCGCCTGTTTAAGGCATACTTGGAAGTTACATGCGCTTTCTATGTATCGATCCAATAGAAAGTATCAGTGGACTATGCAAAGAGGGAAAACATTGTACCAACATATCTATTTTCTAACCCTTCAAATGTATAATAATAACTTAATCCTATAAAGTGCTGAAAGCGTACGCACCACTTTACATTTTCATACCCTTTAAAGGGGCAATGCTGAAATAATTTGCACAAACTCTCTATCACTGCAAATGTAGCCCCTTGAGGCCATATTTAAGACCTCACGAAAGCCTAATGAAAAGGGTTTGTTCTTTTGTTCTGGAAATTTCCGGTCGTAGATTATTTTTTAGTCAACCTCAAAATAAACACCACCTCTATGAAGTCTTCAAAGGGAATAGCCAACTACACTGCATAATTACCCCCCTTTCTCATCACATTGTGGTTTATAGTAGATACACATTCTCAAGGCTCACACATCATCTCTTCTCGCTTAATGCGGGGCTGCTCCTTGCAAATGTAATCCTATCCCTGGTGCGTCTTAAGAGCCTGGCACCCGTTGCAGGGCACTGTTTATAAAACAACACTTAACTTTGGGAACGACAGAACAAAGAAACAGCAGAGCAAACTTCAACAGTGCTTACCACTTCAAAAGTACGTTTGCGTTTATATAATTATGACTGGCCTTTGTTTGAAAATGAGTATTTGTCTGCTCAGGGAGAGCGGCAGGTTTCCTTAATTCCACCTTTGATGGAGTATATTATGAAAGCAAAATGAATGGGCCACAAATGTGTGTTAAGGAGGACACTGCGTCAGCGAGAATAGTTGGGGTTTTGTATATTCTGGCAAGCATGTAACCAAGGAGTAAAAACATGTAAACAACTTCAAATAGAAGGGGAAGTCTATTACAATATCAGGGCTAATTCAATAAAGACCGTTCTCCCCGTTGACCTCAAGGATTCTACAAAGTCAAACTTGGAAGTAAAATACAAGTGATCCCAATGTAATTGCTCCTTGGTGGTGCAGTTAACAATACAACAAGACGATTAAAGAGGCAAACATGAATCATAGAGAGAGCATCCCCAGAATACAATGAGGGCACAGCTGTCAGTACGACGGTGTGAGGTTATTTTGAGAGTAAGTCAAAATTGCAGACTTTTTAAAGCAGCAGTTCAAGCTGCCGTTTCATTATTTTGTATTTCATTTTTTCCAACTTTAATATGTGCATCAATACAATCCACACAATGATAACTAATTAGCTAAGTTGCCGATTGATCCGTTCTCCTGTGATCGATCAGCGAAGATTTGGCTCAGGGTTCATAAAATGGCTGTCAGTGCAGAAGAATAGAACCAAAGATGCAAAGTTCTGTGGGGAAGATCATGTGACCAGGCAGTCACTAGATACAATTGGTGCACTGCTATAGAGAGGACAGGGCTGAAAAAGGGGTGTGCCAGAGCCTGTTTCAGAAGAGGAAGGGGATGTGACTTTATAAATGGTTGTGATAGAAATAAAAAATGCTTGTTACATTATAATATCGTAAACATAGTTTTTTTTTTTTTGTAATGCTACAATTATTTTCTCATAGAACAGAACTGATTTATCAACAACAGCATGTTTGATATTGCTTGGTCTGCAATCCGTTGTTTTTGGGTGGGGGGTGCAGAGTTTTGATTACCTGAACCGGAAAATCTGTCATGCTCGACCTCGGGCGGCCAATAGAAATTGGCAACTTTGACATTGCAGCTTTCTATTGGTGACCCGGAAGGCATACAAGTACAGCTCAACCCCGTTATAGCGCGATCCGCTATAATGCGGATCCGCTTATAACGCAATTTGAGCGTGGACCCCGAATTTAAAAAAAAAAAAACACACACTGCACACACTCACTACACACACTCACTGCACACTGCATACACTCACAGCACACTGCACACACTCACAGCACACTGCACATACTCACAGCACACTGCACATACACTCACAGCATACTGCATACACTCACAGCACACTGCATACACACACTGACACACACAGCACACTGCATACACTCATAGCACACACTCATAGTACACACTCACAGCACACTGCATACATTCACAGCACACTGCACACACTCACAGCACACTGCACACACTCACAGCACACTGCACACACTCACAGCACACTACACACTCACAGCACACTGCACACACTCACAGCACACTGCACACACACACTGACACACTGATACACACACAGTCTCACACAGTCAAATACACACACACACACAGAGACACACTGTCTCTTTAAGGGAGCTTGCTCTCGCAAGACGGAAGCAGAAGCAGGAAGAAGAGACAGGGAGAAGACTGCCAGATGCCGGGTAAGTGCTGTTGCCGCTGCCCCACCGGGTCTGGGAACGCTGGGAGAGTTCTCAGCTTTCCCCCTCCAGCGGACACGGTACCACCACCACAAAAAAACAAACAAAACAAAAACGAATGATACTCCTGATGAAGCCGACTTTCCTATTGGCGAAACGCGTTGAGTAGAACTGCCCAGGAAGAGAGAGGATTGGTGCCGAATAGCTGCCTATCACAAGCCATACCGGAAGTGACGTGACGCATTGGAGACCGTGATGGAGCGGAGTCCCATACGCAGACTGGAAGTGACACGACGCACTGGGGACAGCGACAGAGTGGAGCTCCAAACGCTGCAACGCAAGGCAGATAGTAGACGGCCCGGTGCGGACAGGCCACATAACGGAGGCGGTGGGGTGAGCTTCGGCACTATCCAAACTTATCCATATTCACCTTGAGTGATACATACTGTTTTATCATTTTTACATTGTGAGTGTGCAATTTTTAGCATCATTATAAAGCATCTATTTTGTACCATTGATCTGCACCATGGAGATTTTTCTTTATCCTTTCATGCCATAACCGATTTGACTTCTGAGTGGGAGTGCAACTTTGCCTGTATACAGAAGATTTCACAGATCCAAGTTACCTGTTGTTGCCCATAGACTACTACTATCTTGTGAGTAGGCTGCACATAAGAGCCAAGTTATTCATCACACTAATTCATATTGAACTGAATTGTCTGCACTTAAGATTGTTCTATTGTCGTTGCTTATACACATCAAAACCATTATAAACATGGTTCCCTATAGGCTTAAGCTTGCTGCATGGTCACAGCTTTAAGCACAGCCAGGTTTACTGGCTATGCATCTTAACCCTGGCTGTGCTTAAAGCTCTGACCATGCAGCAAGCTTAAGCCTATAGGGAACCATGTTTAAAATGGTTTTGAAGCAAAAAGTGGAACTGTGTGCTCATTTGCATGTTATTTCCCAGAATCCCTTGCTGCAGTGGAAGTGATGGGTGATAATGGTGAAAGGCGGGGTTGCCAGCCTACCTGAGACATGCAAATGAGCATACAGTTATATTTCCATTTGCTATATGCTTTGCTGTGGAGGGGTTTTGTCACTTTTTTACTCACCAATACTTAACTAAGTATATATATATATTTTTTTTTTTTAACCTGAGCTGGTTTTATATTTATATATATATATATATATATATATATATATATATATATATATATAGGGTTACCATGGTGAATCCACAACTGAGGCCGCATTTATAGTGGCCGCGCGCACGTGAAACCTGCCCTGAGGTCCGAGTCGATGGGGAGGCGTGGATGGGATGTCACGTGAGCGGTTCGCTCTCATTGGCTGAACTTGCGCACATAACCCAGCCGTCGCGCGGCAAAGACAACATGGTTTGTCTTTTCAAGAATCGCGCACTCTGTTGCCGGACTCTGTGAGAAGAGGTTTGCTGTTCGCGCCGTCGCGCCCACTATAAACGCGGCTTAAACTGCATTCAATGTGCTGGCAAAAGCTCTAGCACCAAAGACTTTCATGTTCATTCGGGACGGAGCATCATTTTAAATTATATGAACACAAGCGAAGATTCCTAAATATATTTTAATTAGCAGCGTCCAACATAATGCGTGATCAATACTTTGCTATGGCCACAATCAAATAAAGTAACACCGCAAACTCAATAGTTTGTCAATAATGTTATGGACATGAAGTAAAAGGTGACACTGTGTGCTCATTTTCCCAGAATCCCTGGCTGCAGTGGAAGCACTGTATGCTAAGAGATAATGGGGGAAGGCATGGTTGCAGACCTGTCTGAGACATGTGCATGTGCTCACAAGTGGTATTTTTGTGTTTGACGTTGAATTTATAGGTGGTTTCCTAATACTAGAACTATGACTTTTTTTTTTTTCCATCATTTATCCATAAACTTTGTGAAACGTTGTAGTTTGATTTGCATAGGCTGCCTCCCTCGCACCCAGCACAAATCAGGCTGACTGTACTATTTAATGACATGGGCTGTACAACTATTTCACCCGCTACCAAAAACTACAATACATTGCCCAGACCTGAGATCCAACTTTTCTGTATTTTGCACCATTAAGTAGTACAATAATATCATCATTTTATGAATGATGAGATACAAATGGTGGAAATGATGACTTGAGCTTATGAATATACAGTATTTCCTTAATGTTTTGAAGCAGTAATGGGTCTTTACAGAAGACTATAGAGGCCACCAGACATGTTTCTTTAAGCAATTCCATGCAATGCTCAGTCTATGTATTAGGATGTTATTTTCCACGGGATTGGGTGCGAGAAAAAACAACAGCTGTGTGTTCGCTGCAGGATTTTTGACCTCTAAGGATTTGAAACATGGTCTATTTTATTAAACATTTGCAGACAGTCACAATCAATCTGCTTATTACAATGACCCGTAAGTAAAGCCTTCCCACCAAATATCGCATATTTAAATCACCGCCACCACCAGTGATTCAGAAACATTTCTGTTTAATGCAACATACAACTATGTATAAACAACACAGGTTAAATAATCTTGATTAGTAACAACAAAGCAAGCAGGTGTCCCAAGCCATGAAGCTGCCAGCTGTGCAGACTAAATTGCACTGATACAAACATATATTTGCTACGGTCTACAGATATACAGTGTTCCATGTTATAAGATCTGCATAAACATACATTGTGGCAGCTGTACTCTTCTAGCAATGTATTCACACCAGCTACCACTATCTCTTTGAAGCAAAATATTTGACAGAGAAGTATTTGTTACTGTACTTTACGTCAGGGGTGCGCAAACTTCTTGAGCTGCGCCCCCCTGCCCGGGAGCCGCAGCGTTCGCGCCCCGTCTCCAATGACTCGGTGTCACCTGACCCCACTGCGTCATTTGACGCACATTGCCATGGCGACGTGTCACCGAAGACCCGGCAGAGAGCAGGTAAGTGAGTTACAGAGGCCTCACGCCTCCCCACCGCTGACCCCACTAGAAATTCTCCCACCCCCCCCCCCTGGGAGACGGGCCCCAAAATTTGCGCACTGCTGCTTTACGTGACCCCCTTTGAATATGCTTCATCATAATACACAAGCATTAAGGCATGTTACGTATTTACCCTGTGCCTTAGATTGTAAGCTCTTTGACTTAGGTATTAATAGTGCCAGTAAAAAAGCAGGGCACGACAAATGCACTTGCCCACTAGCTCAGGGTGAGTGTATTTTGGCCGCTCGCGAGTCTTACCTGCGGCAGGGTGCGGCATCTCCCACCATCCGCCTGCTTTTCCACTGCAAGTTTGAGTGTCTCCCCTGCAACTCCCAAAACAGGGTCCAGGTGCAAGATATCCCAATGTTTTTTCAAGATTGTCTAAATTTGGTTAGCCTGCCGGCTAAATTGAGTAATGAACAGTGGGCCCTTGGGAGTAGTAGTCTTCTTGGATTTTCTAACACGTAGTGTATCTCTATTCAGATTGCTTACTGCTTGGGGAGAGGTTAACAATCATCCGATCCGTAACCCCTGGCTAGAAATCAATCATACAATTCTTCTGACTGTTATTGGAAATCATCTTCGTTTGAGCAGTTGCTTTTAGCTCTCATAAATTGTCCCGTAGGAATACTTGTAATAAGGTTCCTAGAGTGGCAGCTGTCTGCTCTCAAATAGGTAGCGCCGGAATTCTCCTTCCGAAAGATATCAGTATGTATTTTGAGAGAAAGATCCACATATAATAATAGATCTAGATATCGTACATTTTGATAATCAAAAGTGTGAGTGAAACGAATATTATATTCATTATTATGTAATCAATCTATAAACGATAAAACGACGTGACATCACCCTCCCAAATAAAGATCAAATCATCAATAAAACGAAGATAAAATATAATGTGCTCTATACGGGTTCCTATCTCCAAATACGGGGGAACGACTCCCACCAACAAGTTAGCATATGGGGGGCAAAGCTGGTACCCATTGCCATTCCACGTGTCTGGAGATACTGTAGTAAACGCCGTCAAACAAAAAATAGTTACTGATTTTCTCTGGAGAGAAATTACATCCTGCTTTGATTCTACTACTTACACAATTTAGTATCGTCAGTCAAGATGGAGACTTTGCTCTCGATGCAAACCTCAAGGTCATTAATAAACAAGTTAAAAAGCAGGGGTTCTAGTACCGATCCCTGAGGTACTCCACTCACAACTTTAGCCCAACCTTAAACAGGTCTATTTATTACAACTGTTTGTTTATCCTTCAACCAGTTCTTAATCCAGGTGCAAATATTTTTACAGAGTAGCATGTTCTTTCTTTTGTACACTAACCTCGTCTGAAGCCGTATCAAAAGCTTTTGCAAAATCTAAGTAGACCACATCAACTGGTCTAAATTGCTACTTCTCAAAGAAATGTATAAGGTTAGTTTGGCATGATCAATCTTTCATAAATTCATGCTGAATATTACTAATCATTTTGTTTCCATAATGTATTCCTGAATATTATCCCATACTAAACCTTCAAGTAGCTTCCCCACTATTGAAGTCAGGCTTACAGGTCTGTAATTCCCCAGTTGTGATCTAGCTCCCTTTTTAAATATAGGCACCACATCTGCTTTACGCCAATCTTGTGGTACTGAGCCTGTGGAAATGGAGTCCTTGAATATTAAATATAATGTTTTGGCTATTACTGAGCTTAACTCCTTGAGAACTCTTGGATGTATGCCATCAGGGGCAGGTGCCTTATTTACTTAAATTTTATCAAGCCACCTATGAACTTCTTCCTCAGTTAACCAATTGTTCGTTAATATAGAGGTTGTGACTTGCGGAACTATTATTGTGATTGATTCTTCCCTGAGACAAAGAATTTGTTTAATACCTTTGCTTTTTCCTGATCTCCAATAATTTGCCTACCCTCACACTGAAAGGGTCCTAATGTATATTGTCTTTTCTAAGAAATTTTGTTATTAAGGTACTTAAAGAACTTTTTAGGGTTGATCTTACTTTCTTATTGCAATAATTTTTTCATTATCAATTATTGCTAATTTGTTTGCCCTTTTGCAACTTTTGTTACATTCCTCATAATTCTGATATGATGCCTCTGTCCCTTCTGACTTTAAGAATCTAAATGCTTGCCTCTTCTTTTCCATCTGTAGCCCTTATTCCCTCTAGCATGAAGGGACTACTGGTGCTGGCGTTACCTGTAGCCTCACAGAGAGCTGAGCCTCCGCCACTGGGAGCCCGAGTTAAATATATTAAGTGGCAGCGCCTCCACCTGCACAGGATCCCAATTATATGAGATAACCTCCAACAGGAACAATAATAACAGCTCACAGATTATGCAAAAACCTTTTACTGTCATATATAAACTAATTAACACAGAGGATATAATAACTCTACTGGTTACAGGTATCACAGTTATCACTAGCCGCGCAAGGCTTTGTCCCACCACCGTGTACCCCACACCGTGTCCACAATACAAGAAGAATCCCGGAGTCACTTCACCCTCTGAGTATCCCCAAAAGATACCCTCCCTTTCAGGCGTGATCAGCGCCTTACTGTACAGTAGTGTTGGTGCACGTTTGGTGAACAGGCACCTGCCGGGTGTGTTCACACCCGGGCGCGCTGACAAGGAGAAGTAAAGGGATCTGCCTATCCTGCGATATCCTCCGCCGGCCGAACACCACCCACTGAAGTGACCCTTGCGGTGATATTCGCTCCCTCTCTTCAGCCTTGTCCCAGACTGCAGAAAGCAAGATGCTCCAGAAGCAGCTGTGGCCCTAATCTGGCTAACCAACAAAGGCAGGGACCCTAACTAATGGGGCCTTCCCTAGAGCAGCCACAATCTAGACGGAGTTGGGCCTAGCTCGGGCCTAGGGGGTGTCTCTAGCCTAGTGCAGAGGGTCACAGACCCCTGTACCTACACACCTTCCCCTCTCTGTGTCCCGGCTCCAACTGCCTTCCTTGTTTAAACGCGCGGAATGTAACTGGCTCTGCAGAAGATCTCTGCCGCGCGATTGGCTCCCTGGCATCATGGGTCATATGACCACATGCCTGCTGGGGACTGGGTTACACATCCATAACATTCGTTTTATTATTCAACACTTAATGCAATTTTTAATTAGTTTTAATATACAGTACTGAGCATTCTTTGATTTCTATAGCAGGTGTTAACCCACTTCCACAGCAGTGCAAGATATTTGAACACTCTCCTATTTGTGATAATGTGTTGCCAATATTGCCTGCAGTCTGAGTTGCAAACAGTAACTATAGATAATGCAAACATAGTAATATAAGAATACATTGTAGCTGCTGAGTTACACTGACTGAAGGATTGATTGAAGCTGAAAGGCAGCCATTTAGTGAACTCTGGAAAGCAGGATTTTTGTTGTTGTTGATCAATCACGTGAGAACTAATCGATCAACTGTTTAAGTAATTCATTTTCAATAAGGGTAATCAAAGGCTGCATATATTAAAACAAATCATTTTGAATAAAATATAAAATAAAAAATGTTACGAGCCACTCAGCCTGCCTCTGTAAGTGGCTTCTTGGATACCACTGATAGAGGATTGTCAGGTTACAAGGATGTGGAGTAGGGTCAATCTCCTATAATCATATTCTGATTCCATCCCAATCCTGTCTAAAAACGATCTGCCTGGCCAGATTACAATAGAAATAGGTGGAACTCCCTCCTTATTCACTTAGATACTGACTGTGTAAAACAAAAAGGTAGGGATTAGCCCCAAATAGTTTTCACCCAAATACTGGTGAGATTCTGGAATTAGCCGATAAAGAAAGTAGATCGTGAAGGAGAATTGAAATCAGAAATGCCTCCTACTCCCTTTTTTTCCTCTCGGAATCTGAACGAAGTTCTCAAGAGCTAAAATCTCAAATCCAGGGACCTCCAGGTTCCAGATATATTTAGCTTTGCACTTTGCATTTAATGATTTCTCCCCACCCTTTTGGCAAATCAACATGACAATAAGTCAGTATCACTCCCATAGGCAAACCGGAACCTGGAAAGTCATCAGGACATGACATTACCACTTTGTATTGGATAACCAAAGCAGCCATACTTTATGTTTTCAATTTCACCTGTATATACAAAGGTTCTCGGCCTTTTGGCTAAGATCAAGTGTAGGGTCTGTTCTGTGAAGGACAGACCTAAAAGGGTGCACTTGGTCCTCTGGTCATGGCCGGGAAGTGCGGATATGTAGCCCGGGCTATTTTATCACGGCACCCCAGGAGTGGTTAACCTGGTGGAGTCATTTGTTGCTACACTGCACAGCACTTGGCATTGCACGGATAATTTGCACACCCCTACATTTTTCTGCACTGGCACCCCTTATTGCCTTCTGCTGAGGGGTAGCCATTATTTGTTTACCCGCCAGGCTTCCGGGTCTGGCGTGCACTTGTGCACACCTATTTTTGTCGTTTTGTCTGAGCACTTCCTGCACTGCATCACACAGCGCACTGGAGCACTCGCACCATAGATTTGTTTTTGATTTCGTTTTTGGGTTATCAGTCACCTAATTTTCTTCGGAGAATGCAAGACTGTGTGCTGGTCGGTGGTCACCATCCCTCGGGAGAAGACTGCGGTGGGAGAGTAGGTGTGAGCCGAAAGCCCTAAAGACCTGGACCCTCCTGTTGCGCCTACTGCACGGGGAGGGGATAGGATGGACGTCGGATTCTTCGGACGACGACGTCGGTGTAACATCAGGACTTTTCCTGGCCCTCGTGGCTGAAGAGGACTGACTATGTCATGGACTTGCAGCTCTCCGGAGCGTATAGTCACAAGTGGAGCGCACCTGGTCTCACTTGACCATGAGCACGGTTTTTAGAGGTGAAATCACTTTTTCACCACCCGGGCTACAAAAAAAAAAAAAACCTGTATTTACAAAGGTATATCTTGGGAACCGGGGAGTCCCTGGAGCTGAGAATTGCGAGGCTGCGTCTTTAATGTTGAAATTAGTGACGGAAAGTAAATGTTGTGCCCTAGAAACGCAGATTGTGTTGAATAATTTGTTGATCAAAAGATGCAACTAAATGGCTCTTTTGTTATTAGACTTGGGCTCAAAATGTAGAAATGTCACTAATAAATTGCAAGCCAATTTGGGAGGAGCGCTGGAATTGTATGTTATGTTAATTTGAGTATTTATATATAAATTCTCCTGGTGGAATGCATACACAATCCAGGTTTTCCCCCTGCTAGAGACATGTTAAAATGAGAGACAGCAATACTCCAACAGATATTCTGTACTGGAAGTACTATGGCAAGTCCCTGGGACTTTCCCAATGAGGCAATGTCCATCTCCCAGCAGGCTAATCTAGGGAGAGTCATATTCAAAAGGGTAGTCCAAGACAAATCTAACTTTAATCCTTGTCCTGCTCTTTTTTTTTTAGGAAAACGACTATGGAGGGACCACCAGAAAAAGGAAAGACATTAAGCTTTGTGGGATCCTTACCTTCCAAATCATCCAAACTACCATATTTGCCCAATTATAGGATGGCCCAGAAAATAAGGCAACCCTCTAATTTAGGAAGCAGCTGGAATGAAAACAGTTTACACACACACACACACACACACACACACACACACACACACACACACACACACACACACAGTGTCTAATCTATGTCTCTCTGCGTGTCTATCTCTCTGTCTCTATCTCTCAGTTTGCGCTTCCCAAGGTGGAGCTTCCTCCATCTTACCGTCCTACCTCATACAACTGTTGATTAGCTCACAAAGTGACCGGGGCCAGATTATATCGCGAGCATGTGTTTTTCAATTCAACTATATATTAAAAAAAAAAAACATCGCCATATAAATCGGGCAAAACCGGTATATCAACACCCGACTACGAAGAAAACCAGGTGTAATTAGAGTAGGGAGAAACATCCAAAGGAAAAAACAAACAATTACTTACTAGCACCGGAAGTAAGGGGGCTATACACACTTTCCTCACATATCCTTACCCCAGATCAATTAACACGAAAGCCTAATTGATCCCACTGGCAGACACATTATCTCCGGGGTGGGGTCAATGACGTCCAACATTTCCCAATATGTAGATTATTATCTGCAACCATGTCATCAGACTCAGGTCCTGCTTGACGGAAACGTTCCATGTCATCGACTCCATTTTAGGATTAAGTGGAAAAATTCTTACAAGTGGGCATCATGTGGTATTTCATCGCTATATACGTTCTGACAACTCAGCCACTTTGTAGGATCTTTGCTCTCACATGAAAAGCCAAGACAAAACACCAAGGCACTTGTCAAAGTATATAACTATGTGTTGGTATTAAATGTGACCTAAATATAATACAATAAAGTGAAATATTGAACCGTAAATAAAGATAAATATAAATTTGCTACTCAAAACCGTACTCCAAGTTCTTTAATATCATGTCTTCGTATTATGGGGAGCGCAGAATCAAACTGAAAATATAAAAAATATAAAATATGTTTTCTATATTTTTGGTTTGATTCTGCTCTCACATGAAAGGCAGAAAGTGTGAGGATCCATTAGCAGGTTTATTGTCAAATTGTATAAAACACAACAACAACAAAAAGCTTAACTATGAGGCCTCGGCGCCCACACGGAAGCCATGTTGTTCCCTGGCATCCTTCATTACTTCCACCCACACTGCAGTTACTGCGGCCATCTGGGTTACTGGCGTCCTGTCTATAAAAGGGCAGGACTTCCTCCAGGAAGCTGCCAGAGCATGGTTCCAGTTTGTTGCTGTCAGACTCCTGGGTTCCTGTTTGTTTGTATCCAGCCTGTGACCCTGACTTTGCACCTCTGCTTCGACCTCTGCCTCTGACCCCAACCGTTGCCTCGATCCCAGCCTGTGGACCCGAATACTCTATTCTCAATTCAGGACTATCTCACGGTCCAGATCAGCGATTTTATACCCTACCTCAGCCATGCATGTCGCTTTCTGTCTAGAGACGAGCAGCGTTACACTAGCTCCTCTCTGGAGTGCTAACTAAACACAGACAATCCTATCTGCAGTTGGGTGACTTGCCCAAATACCAGCAAGAATAAAGATAAAGTCAGTGACCGGTAATTTAACATTATGGTCTCCCAGCTTTCTCCAGGCTGGGGTAATAAATGAGGGCCTACGTCTGTCCCAGGCCCATCCTTTTGGCAGCTTGATTCCCCCATGTCTCCCTGTGTTCGCAGCTACAGAATCCTGCAGCTCACAGGCACATCCTCTGTGCAGTCCCCACAGTCTCTTGACCTGTTTCTGCAGGTTCTGGAACAGGTAGCCCTGACTGTGTGTAACTTCCTGCCTTTTAAAGAGCTCAGGAGGTAATTAACTACAGGCTTACAGCTGGGGTGTGGTCTCCTGCCTGCACAGTAAAGAAGTTAACCCTTCACTCCCTCACAATGTGTATTGAGCACCGTAAAGGAATCCAGGTGGCTAGGCATTTTCTGGAGTCTGGTATGCGCCTTCCAACTCAGAGGATTATTTTGCTTTCTAGAATTGAATTTATGTTAAACCACATTTACTTTTTATTTGAAGGCAAATTTTATTTACAAATCTGTGAAACGGCCATGGGTACCAGGTGTGTCCCCTGTTGAGGCAACCACTTTATGGGGTTGTGGGAGTAGATACATGTACTGTATGGAACAACTCATGTCTGGAGGTGGGCCTGGTGTACTTTGACCGTTTCATAGACCATATCATTATTATTTGGGATGGTGAGGAGGAGCACTTTAGAAATATTCCATTGTCATTCAACCAAAATGACAGGGGATTGAAATTCACTTTCAGTATAAGTTGTAGTTCTATTATTTTTTAGCCTTAGTAGTATCTGATGATAAAGAGTCAAATATTGTAACCAATATACAGTTCAACATCTACATACTACAAACAATCATTATCGCAAATGGCTAGACCAGTGATTTTCAACCAGGGTTCCCCGCAAGCACCCCTAAGGGATTCCGCGGCCGACAGTGTGAGAGAGCTGGGACAACTCTCCCAGCTGTCCCAGGCCCGGCGGCATGGCTGCACCCCACATAGTAGTGACCAGGTAGCTCCCGAGCTCAGCAGCAGCTGCCCAGTCACTGCTATCCCTCCTATCCCTGCCTGCACCTGTTGGCACCGGAAGTCGCTTCAACTTCTGGCAGACAGGAGGGAGAGAAAGGATCGGGTAAAAGCGTGTGCTCACAGCAGGGTGGGTTTCTGTGTGTGTATAAGTGGGAGTGTGTGTAAGTGGGAGAGTGTGTGTGTGTGTGTGTGTGTGTGTGTAAGTGGGAGTGTGTGTGTGTGTAAGTGGGAGAGTGTGTGTGTAAGTGGGAGAGTCTGTATGTAAGTGGGAGTGTGTGTGTGTGTGTGTGTGTGTGTGTGTGTGTGTGTGTGTGTGTGTGTGTGTGTGTGTGTGTGTGTGTGTGTGTGTGCAAGTGTGATTGGCAGAGTGTGAGGGGGAAAGCGAGCGTAGGGGGTTGAGTGTGAGGGGGGAGAGACACGAGAGATGGGTGCGATGGGGGGGAGAGACGGAGGGCATGGGTTGGGGTTTCCCAGAATTTCACAACCGAATTCCGGGGTTCACTAACCAAAAACAGGTTGAAAACTACTGGGCTAGACAATATACCATATGGTCAAATAAACAGAATTAAGAGAAATTGCTCTAGGAAGGAGATTTTCTGAAACAATTTGAGATTCGAAAGGATAAATTCAATGTAAACGGTTATGAAAATAATTTATTATCGGAAGCATTTAATAGAAATCAACTGACAGATAGAAACACTTTACTAGCAGAATCTAAAACCAAGAGCCTGCTTAGAGGAAAGGTCTCTGATAGAATAGTGAGATCCAAACATGGAACCCATCATTCATTTAAAGCTGGTCACAGTTCTCCTAAATGTATCACTAGATTCTATCAATCTGCACATTATGTAAGAAAAATACTCAACAAACATTGGGGGGTCCTTTCATATGACTCCCAACTGGGTCCTCGACTGCCCAAATATATTCCTAATGTATGCAAAAAAGCTAAAAACCTTAAAAACATTTTGGCAGGTTAAAGTCCTCTAGAAAAACAAACTCTTCTATGGCACTCACAACCAATGGGAATTTCAAATGTGGCAGGGGTTGCTGTATTACCTGCAGACCTATAGAGACAGGAGATTCATTTGTGTCACCTAGTAATAGTGATAGGCTTAATGTGAGGGGACACATCAACTGTCTCACTACTTACACTGTTGAGTATGATATACTGCACCTGTGGTCCCCAATATGTGCGGGGGGGGGGGGGGTGGTTTGGGGTGGAAGGGGATAGGACAGGTTCAAGACACAATGCAAATAAGAATCCTACTGGATATACAGCCTGGATACCCTTTTACCTAAGGGCCACAATGAGTGTTTAGACACTAGTACACTTGTGTAGATCAGTTCCTCTATTAATCCTGCTAACTGCATGGGCCCCTGTACATGTTCTTTGTTTCACACTAAATCTGTAGGATTATGTATCATGTTGTCTATATATCAATATGTATATATATTTTTTAGAATGAATCCATGTACGTCCTTTATGTACTCCCAGATGAAATATAAAGATATAATGAGCTACCTTTCTTTTGGAAGTTGTCTGCATCATTTGTTCAGTTTTTAGGTATATTTGTATTAATAGCCATACAACTGGTCGACACACAAGTCACATTGATTGGTGGCCATAGGAGGTATTGACCTTGTTGCCTAGGTTACTAGAGACTACTTAGGACCAGCACATAAGCATTAAGCCCAACCCCTGATGAAGTCATGTTCCAGCGACGAAACGCGTCGGGAACATTGTATCCTGTTTTAGGTCCCCACGCGGATAGAGGCGCTTTGACAGAGTTCCACTAGGCTGAAATAGCGGAGGGTTGTTTGTTTCTGAAAATGGACATGATATGTCCCACTGTTCAACCTAATTATCAAAATAGAAAGTAAATAGTAATATAATAAAGCTGAGGTGCACCTATGTATCCAGAAATGCCAAGGATTTCGCACCGCTTCGTTTCGGAGAGACCATTTGACTATGAAATCCAAAAGCTGTCTGCATGTCTGGACATTATCGTACACTTTGGCTGGCGACTATGAGACATTGTCTCACAATGCTTTATTTTACTCCAGGGGTGAGCAAACTTTTTATGCCGAGCTCCCCTTTTTAGCCATGAAATTTCTCGGGCCCCCCCTGCCTAATGTAATCAAAATCACATGAAAAAAAACCTTTATTAAACGGTATACAATGTAAATACAAATATGTCTAAGGCCACGCATATAGTGCCCGCGACGGCGACGTCACCGCTAGCGAAAGTTGTATTTCGCTTTGCGGCGGCGGTGTGGGCGACCAGGCCATTGATTGGTTCAGGGGCTGTCACATGTGGCGACAGCCCCTAAAAAAATCAAATATTGGCGGCTTCAAAAAATCACGTTGCCACGTCACGCTTACTATAAGTGCACGCGGCGATAATGCATTTGTTTTCGGGCGACGTCGCGTCGCAGGCACTATAAGCGTAGTATAAATACTTACATACTTCAACAGCTCGCTCTTGCAAAATTAGGCTGCGTCCACGCTGCCGCTGACAGCGGTGACATCACCAACTCTCCAAGCATGAGCGCAGGGTGTCCTGCATAATTTTGCAAGCACGAGCGGGGAAGTGTTTACACTTTTTTTATTATTTCAGTACATTCATAGTATGATTGATATAGTGGCAGCCCACCCTTTCACTTGCAGAGGATCGCAGCGAAGCAGGTTGCCAGCGGAGGAGAGCAGGAACACAGCACTATTGTAGGGCAGACACCGGAAGGAGGGGCGTTTGACATCACAGCGCTGGGGCGTGCTCCTCCCCCGTACCTCCGTATCACGTGGCCGCCACCTGCACTATTCTGTTTGGTCGCCCATGCACGCACATCTTTTTCGCCTGCGCAACCAGGTTTTGCCGCACGCCCCCCACCTAAATAATCTTGCGCCCGGGGCTACCCCCCTCAGTTTGTGCACCGCTGCATTCAATCACAACACCCACACACACACAATCAACACACACACAACCAACACTCATAGACAGACAACCAACAGGCACAGCGCGCGCGCACACACACACACACACACACACTCAATCAATCACAACCAACACAGCACACTCAATCACAACACACACACAGTCACAGTCACAGCACTCACAACCAATACTCACATAATCACAACCAACACACACCCACACACTCAATCACAACAACAGACAGACAACCAACAGGCACAGCGCACAGCACACACACACAACACACACTGCAGTCCCTATATACACACACACACACACACACACACACACATATATATATATATAGCATATAAATGAGAACAATAGGCACTCTGTCAGGTAAATCAAGATGATGGGTACAAATCTTGTAGAGAATACGATGCCGTGTATGAGACGAATATCAAGAGGCAGCACTCCAATGGATGCTCAAAAAAGGTTTGTATTGTTTAAGACATCATAACCTCTTGATATACGTCTCATACACGGTATCGTATTGCCTATATATATATATATATATATATATAGGTCGAAACAGCTGTCTGTGGGTGGTTTTCTGGGTATGCACCTTAACCCTGGCTGTGCTCAAAGCTGTGACCATGCAGCAAGCTTAAGCCTATAGGGAACCATGTTAAAAATGGTTATTGAGGCAAAAAGTGACACTGTGTGCTCATTTGCATGTCATTTCCCAGAATCCCTTGCTGCAGTGGAAGTGCTGTATGCTGGGTGATAATGGGGAAAGGTGGGGTTGCAGACCTGCCTAAGACATGCAGATGAGCATACAGCTATATTTGCATATATATATATATATATATATATATATATATATATATATATATATATATATATATATATATATATATATATATATATATACATACACACACACACACACACACATATATACATACATATATAAATATACATACATACATATATATATATATACATATACATACATATATATATATATATATATATATATACATATACATACATATATATATATACACATATATATACATATACATATATATACACACACATATACACACACACACATACACATACATACATACATACATATATATACAGTGTTTGACAATCCTATACATTTACTCGCCCGAGGCGGGTGGATTTAACCCCCGGGCGTGTAAATATTGGCCCAAACAGCACGTGTTTTTTTTTTTTAAATTCCCCCGTTCGCGCTGAAATTTCCCTGCTCGCGCTAAAAAAACTCTGCTCCTTCCCTGCGATCCCCCTGGTCCCCACATGGCTCCCTACTCCCCACCGCGGCAGCTCTCCTGTCCCCTGCTCCTGTCCCCTTCCCCTCCTCCTGTCCCCTGTCCCCTCCTCCTGCTCCTGTCCCCTTCCCCTCCTCCTGATCCTGTCCCCTCCTCCTGTCCCCTTCCCCTCGATCCACCGATCGATGTCCGGGGCGGGAGGTCACCGCTGCTGCAGCCCGGTTGGCTTGCGGGGGGCGGGGGGGGGCTCGGCCCTCACCACGTGCCTCCCATGCGCCAGCTACCTTCATAATGGCGCAGCCGCCACATGAGGTGGGGGGATGTCGGCCTGCCCCCCCCCCCCACGAGCTTCATGCCGCCGCGGACTGGGGGGGAAGAAGCAGCCTGCAGCTTGGCCGTGCACTGTGACATGCCGGCGAGGGGAGCAGGGCAGTGGCGGCCACGGCGGTGCTGACTGTCACCTGGGGCGCCCAGTGGGGGATACCTCGCCACGTGCCTCCCACCCACCCTGCTGATTGGGGGGGGATGTCGGCCTGCACCCCACACGAGCGGGAGATGGGCGCGGGTGGGCGGGGGAGGAGCGTGGTGCTGGTCGCGGCCTTTCCTCCCCTGTGTGTGTGTGTGAGAATGTGTATGTGTGTGTGTGTGTGGGAGAATGTGTGTGTGTGAATGAATGTATGTGTGTATGGGAGTATGTGTATGTGTGTGACACCAGAGGTGTACCCCCCCAATCAGTAACCTCCCCCCCAGTCAGTAACCCCCCCCAGTCAGTAACCCCCCCCCAGTCAGTCACCCTCCAGTCAGTGTCAGTCACCCCCCACCACCAGTCAGTGTCAGTCACCCCCCCACCCCCAGTCAGTGTCAGTCACCCCCCCACCCCCAGTCAGTGTCAGTCACCCCCCCACCCCCAGTCAGTGTCAGTCACCCCCCCACCCCCAGTCAGTGTCAGTCACCCCCCACCCCCAGTCAGTGTCAGTCACCCCCCACCCCCAGTCAGTGTCAGTCACCCCCCACCCCCAGTCAGTGTCAGTCACCTCTTTCTCTCTGTGTATCACCCACCCTCTGTGTGTGTCACCCACCGTTTCTCTCCTCTGTCTCCCCCACACTCTCTCTCCCCCCACTCTCTCTCTCTCCCCCCACTCTCTCTCTCTCCCCCACACTCTCTCTCTCTCTCCCCCACACTCTCTCTCTCTCTCTCCCCCACACTCTCTCTCTCTCTCCCCCACACTCTCTCTCTCTCTCCCCCACACTCTCTCTCTCTCTCCCCCACACTCTCTCTCTCTCCCCCACACTCTCTCTCTCCCCCACACTCTCTCTCTCCCCCACACTCTCTCTCTCCCCCACACTCTCTCTCTCCCCCACACTCTCTCTCTCCCCCACTCTCTCTCTCTCCCCCACTCTCTCTCTCTCCCCCACTCTCTCTCTCTCCCCCACTCTCTCTCTCTCCCCCACACTCTCTCTCTCTCCCCCACACTCTCTCTCTCCCCTACACTCTCTCTCTCTCCCCTACACTCTCTCTCTCCCCCCTACACACTCTCTCTCTCCCCTACACTCTCTCTCTCTCCCCTACACTCTCTCTCTCTCTCTCCCCTACACTCTCTCTCTCTCCCCTACACTCTCTCTCTCTCCCCCACACTCTCTCTCTCTGTCACTCACACTCTGGATCTGGATCTCTTATTTACCCTATATATCTTAACTGCCCTATACTACAACGAAATCTTAACTACCCTATACTGCTTTCTTCCAGATCTGGCTCAAGTTTCACACGGAAGACATCGGAACCCCCCCTAACCCAGAAGACAGGTAGGGAACACCTCCCCAATGTATAACATTGCGGGAATGAGCGTACCTGGACATTGAGGGACTGCGGATCAGGTAAGATCCCAGGCGGGATTGCTGCTTTAGATATTGTGAAGTGGGGACATCCAGACACTGGTTAAGGGGTTCAGGAAACTAGTCATTCACACCTGGCTTTTAATTCTAGATCCGACATTTACACACACACACATGTAACAAGGACTAATTGTAGTATAATGTAATACAATAAATACATTTGTCAAAAACTAATGTTGTTCTGACTAGGAATTTATTAAATGTATTTTATTTATATATTTTATTTTAAAGTGGGACTAGGGGCGGGGTTGGGGGCGGGACTAGGTGGCGAGTAGATTTTTTGGTTGGGCGAGTAGATTTTTGGGTGATTTGTCGAACACTGTATATATATACATATACACACACACACACACATATACATATATATATATACACACACACACACACACATATATATATATACATACACACACACACACACGGTGGGTGGGGGGAGGGAGTAACTTAGCCTGCTCAGGTCCCCCCATGTGCTGCTGAAAACGGGCGGGTAACAGACAGGAGGAGGAGGGCTTGTCTGTGTGCAGGGAAGGCCAAGCCCCCCTGCAAAAATGCAGGGAAGCAGCCTCAGCACGGAGCTTCTGGCCGCCCCGTGCACAGCTCTGCCCGCCCCCAGGTTTCTCCGCACGCAGCCGCGCCCCCCCTACATAATCTCGCGCCCCCCCAGTTTGCGCAACGCTGTTTTACTCTATCCCTGTGAGCGCATTTCTTTCATCCGTGGCACTTGATCAAAATTATTTATAATTTTTACACTATAGAGCAGCGGTGCGCAAACTGTGGGGCGCGCCCCCTTGGGGGGGCGCACGATTATGTAGGGGGGGCGCGGGCTGCTTGCAGCGAAACCTGGGGGCGGGCAGAAGCTCCGTGCCTCTGCTTCTATGTGTCTGTGCCTTGCAGAGGGGGCGGGGCTTCTCTCTGCACACAGACAGCCCCTCCTTCTCTTCCTGTCTGCTTCCCGCACCAGTTTTCAGCAGCATGGGGGGTTGGGGGATCGGAGCATGTCGCCCCCCCCCCCAGGTGAAATTGTGTGTGTGTGTGTGTGTGTGTGGTGATTGAGTATGTGTGTGTGGTGATTGAGTGTATGTGTGGGGGGGTGGGGGGGATTAAGTGTGTGTGTGGGGGGGGGGATTAAGTGTGTGTGGGGGGGTATTAAGTGTGTGTGGGGGGGTATTAAGTGTGTGTGGGGCGGTGGGGGGGATTGAGTGTGTGTGTGGGGGGGGGATTGAGTGTGTGTGTGGGGGGGGATTGAGTGTGTGGGGGGATTGTGTGTGTGTGTGGGGTGTGTGTGTGTGGGGGGGGGGGATTGAGTGTGTGTGGGGGGATTGTGTGTGTGTGTGGGGGGGGGAGATTGAGTGTGTGTTGGGGGGGGATTGAGTGTGTGTGTAGTGATTGATGGTGTGTATGTGGTGAGTGTGAGTGTGTGTGTATGTGGTGATTGAGAGAGAGTGTGTGTTGTAATGCAGTGGTGCGCAAACTGGGGGGCAATGAGGCGCAAGATTATTTAGGGGGTCGCAGGCGGCGTGCGGTGAAAACTGGGTGCGCGGGCCAGCAGACGCTGTGCGCGGGAGGACGAAAAAGCTATGCGCGAGGGGCGGCAAAGAAGATGTGCACGGGCAGGCAGCCAAAGATGTGTGCGGGTGGCTGAACAGGTTAGTGCAGGTGGCGTTATGGAAAATAGCTGAAGCGCTCAAATGCAGGTATATCTCAAAATGATAATAAGCCAGACCACTGTACCAGGGTACTAACAATTGATATAGTACCTATTGTGTCATATAATGGGTACTATCCTCCTGAAGACAGGTGGTGTGTGGTGCAACCCACTCACCACCAGTCTCATTGGCAGGTTCCCCTGAAAAATATGCAAATACTCACATCCTGGTAGGGCAGGCAGGCAGGCTGTGCAGCTACTCAATGCAATACAGGGAAAAGGGAGACCAAAAAGCGCACCAGCACAAACGGAGCAGGAAGAAACCAGGACAAAAAAATGATTAAAAGGGCACTTTAATGTGGCAAAAGACCCATCCAATGCATTTCGAACGTCGCAGCGTTCTTTTTCAAGGATAAAACACAATGTGATAACATCCATTATATACCCTCGTACCTGTGGGCCATTTCGCGCCAAAAATCAGAACCTGATGACGTCATAACAGAGCGACTCAGTGCCGATCTAAGGGCAAAAGGAAGTACCAAAGGCAGTGTGGCCATTTTGGATGTGGGCAAACATAGGAACACAATAACAAAGCTTTATTGACCATTCCAGCAGAACAAAATACATTGCTGCTAACTGGACAAGCATATTTAAACGAAATAAAGCTATATTAAACTAAACTAATGCTTAATAAAGGGTACTATTATATCAAGGAAAAACATGAACAAGGTGGATTAAAAAACTAGCTGTGTTGCAACTAAGTTATATACAAAAAAAAGTTACAAATAAAAACCTCTAGACATGATTAAAAAAATGTGCAAGAAAAGTAAATTTAAAGACATATTACACATACATACTGCATAACACAGATTGTGTACCTAAATCATAGGAACCAGGGAAATACAACCATTATAAAATATGAAGTATTATCCACAAGATACATCAAAGAACAATTTAAGCTTACATATTAGCATAATATTTGCATGATAAGGCATAGGTTCAAAGGTTATAATGATAAGAATATAATGTCCAATATAATGACAATTGTCTTATTTAATCTGTATTACCAACTAATTACACCATAATACGTCTATCACAAAAATGTTTACAAAAAATGTGTTAGTTGCCAGTCAATGTTCAAGCCCATAGGGAAGCGCGTTTGGAGAGTGAAGATCCAATACGCCTCCCTACGGTCCAGAAGGTTGATATGATCACCTCCTCTAGATTTAGAAATAACTGATTCAATCCCCAAAAAGGAAAAATTATTAATTCCTCCCTGACCACATTCAGTGAAATGTTTTGAGACTGGATGATTAGTGTCTCTCAATTTTATGAGCCTTAAATGCTCTAACATCCTGACCTTAAGGGCTCTAGTCGTCCTCTCCACATTTGGAATTCAGGCCTAAAAAGGAGTTCTGTGTTCTACCCCACTCATGCCAAGGGTCAATTTCTGCATATGTTTGAAAATCTGGTTATAAGGGACCTTCGTCTGCTAGCTCAGGGATTTTCCCTATCCTATATAGATCATGACAATTTGAATCAAAGTGAACGTTTAGCTTTAAAATCGTAATGCATTTTCAAATGCAATTGCTAAATGTGATTTGGGGTATCCCCTTTCCAAAAATCTCCTTGTAAGCTCCTCAGACTGAGAAAGGAAACCACTCATAGTGGAACAATTCCTTCTCAGTCTGAGGAACTGTCCCCTTGGTATGGCCCACCGTTTCTCTCCTCTGTCTCCCCCCACACCCTCTCTCTCCCCCCACACTCTCTTTCTCTCTCCCCCACACTCTCTCTCCCCACTCTCTCTCTCTCCCCCACACTCTCTCTCTCTCCCCCACACACTCTCTCTCTCCCCCACACACTCTCTCTCTCTCCCCCACACTCTCTCTCTCTCTCTCCCCTACACTCTCTCTCCCCTACACTCTCTCTCCCCTACACTCTCTCTCTCTCTCCCCTACACTCTCTCTCTCTCTCCCCTACACTCTCTCTCTCTCTCCCCTACACTCTCTCTCTCTCCCCTACACTCTCTCTCTCTCCCCTACACTCTCTCTCTCTCCCCCACACTCTCTCTCTCCCCCACACTCTCTCTCTCCCCCACACTCTCTCTCTCCCCCACACTCTCTCTCTCCCCCACACACTCTCTCCCCCCCACACTCTCTCTCTCCCCCACACACTCTCTCTCTCCCCCACACACTCTCTCTCTCCCCCACACACTCTCTCTCTCCCCCACACACTCTCTCTCTCCCCCACACACTCTCTCTCTCCCCCACACACTCTCTCTCCCCCACACACTCTCTCTCTCCCCCACACTCACTCTCTCTCCCCCACACTCACTCTCCCCCACACTCTCTCTCTCTCTGTCCCCCACACTCTCTCTCTCCCCCACACTCACTCTCTCTCCCCTACACTCACTCTCTCTCCCCTACACACTCTCTCTCTCTCCCCCCCACACTCTCTCTCTCTGTCACTCACACTCTGGATCTGGATCTCTTATTTACCCTATATATCTTAACTGCCCTATACTACACCGAAATCTTAACTACCCTATACTGCTTTCTTCCAGATCTGGCTCAAGCTTCACACGGAAGACATCGGAACCCCCCCCTTACCCAGAAGACAGGTAGGGAACACCTCCCCAATGTATAACATTGCGGGAATGAGCGTACCTGGACATTGAGGGACTGCGGATCAGGTAAGATCCCAGGCGGGATTGCTGCTTTAGATATTGTGAAGCGGGGGCATCCAGACACTGGTTAAGGGGTTCAGGAAACTAGGCATTCACACCTGGCTTTTAATTCTAGATCCGACATTTAAACACACACATGTAACAAGGACTAATTGTAGTATAACGTAATACAATAAATACATTTGTCAAAAACAAATGTTGTTCTGACTAGGAATTTATTAAATGTATTTTAGTTATATATTTTATTTTAAAGTGGGACTAGGGGCGGGGTTGGGGGCGGGACTAGGGGCGGGGTTGGGGGCAGGACTAGGTGGAGAGTAGATTTTTTGGTTGGGCGAGTAGATTTTTGGGTGATTTGTCGAACATTGTATATATATATATATATATATATATATATATCTATATATATATATATATATAGATATACACACACACACACACACACATATATATACATACACACACACACACACACATGGTGGGTGGGGGGAGGGAGTAACTTTGCCTGCTCAGGTCCCCCCATGTGCTGCTGAAAACGGGCGGGTAACAGACAGGAGGAGGAGGGCTTGTCTGTGTGCAGGGAAGGCCACGCCCCCTCTGCAAAAATGCAGGGAAGCAGCCTCAGCACGGAGCTTCTGGCCGCCCCGTGCACAGCTCTGCCCGCCCCCAGGTTTGCGCACCGCTGTTTTACTCTATCCCTGTGAGCGCATTTCTTTCATCCGTGGCACTTGATCAAAATTATTTATAATTTTTACACTATAGAGCAGCGGTGCGCAAACTGTGGGGCGCGCCCCCTTGGGGGGGGGGCGCACGATTATGTAGGGGGGGCGCGGGCTGCTTGCAGGGAAACCTGGGGGCGGGCAGAGCTGTGCACGGGCGGCCAGAAGCTCCGTGCCTCTGCTTCTATGTGTCTGTGCCTTGCAGAGGGGGCGGGGCTTCTCTCTGCACACAGACAGCCCCTCCTTCTCTTCCTGTCTGCTTCCCGCACCAGTTTTCAGCAGCATGAAGGGTTGGGGGATCGGAGCATGTCACCCCCCCCCCCCCCCAGGTGAAATTGTGTGTGTATGTGTGTGTGGTGATTGAGTATGTGTGTGGTGATTGAGTGTGTGTGTGGGGGGGATTAAGTGTGTGTGTGCGGGGGTGTGGGGGGGATTAAGTGTGTGTGTGGGGGGGGATTAAGTGTGTGTGGGGGGGTGGGGGGGATTGAGTGTGTGTGTGTGTGGGGGGGGGATTGAGTGTGTGTGTGGGGGGGGATTGAGTGTGTGTGTGTGGGGGGGGGATTGAGTGTGTGGGGGGATTGTGTGTGTGTGTGGGGGGTGTGTGTGTGTGTGGGGGGGGGGGATTGAGTGTGTGTGGGGGGGTTGAGTGTGTGTGGGGGGATTGTGTGTGTGTGTGTGGGGGGGGATTGAGTGTGTGTGTGGTGATTGATTGAGAGAGAGAGTGTGTGTGTTGTAATGCAGTGGTGCGCAAACTGGGGGGCAATGAGGCGCAAGATTATTTAGGGGGTCGCAGGCGGCGTGCGGTGAAAACTGGGTGCGCGGGCCGGCAGACGCTGTGCGCGGGAGGACAAAAAAGCTATGCGCGAGGGGCGGCTAAGAAGATGTGCACGGGCGGGCAGCCGAAGATGTGTGCGGGTGGCTGAACAGGTTAGTGCAGGTGGCGGCCACGTGATGGTGTGTGTGCGCGCACAGCAGGGGCTTCAGAGATACGGGGAGGAGCACGCCCGAGCACGGTGAAGTCAAACGCCTCTCCTTCCGGTGTCTGCCCTGCAATAGCGCTGTTGTCCTGCTCTCCTCTGCTTGCAACCTGCTTCGCTGCGATCCTCTGCAAGTGAAAGGGTAGGCTGCCACTATATCAATCACACTATGAATGTACAGAAATAATGTAAAAAATAAGTGAAAACACAACATTGAAAACGGAAAAAAATAAATAATACTGTAGGTAGGAGTGTGGATGACAATGGGGATAGCAAGACAAAGAGCAGAGAGGGGAAGGAAAAAAAAAAAGGGGGGGGGAGAGGGAAGGGAGGTAGCAAAGAGGTGGATGAATGCCCCCCAAAAGTATTGCCTTTGTGCACGTATGCGTCCCAAGCTTGGCACTTGGGGAGACAAACAAAATTGACTTTGAAGTGCGCTCAGCAGCAGTCAATGCGCACACACAGCCACACACAAATAGCCCAGATCCACGCTTGCAAAATTATGCAGGACACCCTGTGCTCATGCTTGGAGAGTTGGTGATGTCACTGCTCTCAGCGGCAGCGTGGACGCAGCCTAATTTTGCAAGCGCGAGATGTTGAAATATGTAAGTATTTAAACATATTTGGATTTATATTGTATACCGTTTAATAAAGGGTTTTTTTTTTTTCAGTGTGATTTTGATTACAACAGGCAGGGGGGGCCCGAGAAATTTTATGGATGAAAAGGGGGGCTCGGCATAAAAAGTTTGCTCACCCCTGCTATAGAGCATGCGCTTATTTTTGTTGTGTGTGTGTGTGTGTGTGTGTGTCTATATATGGGTTTTAATTTTCCCTTGGTCAGTATAAAATCAATCACACTAGCAAAAAAAACCCCAGTCTTATTCCAGTCAAATTTACCCTAGCAGTTATTAACAACGTCACACTGCAAATGTCATTTCATTGGCTAATACAGCAACAATTTACCCTGAATTACTGGGGAAAAAACAAAGATCTCTTCTAATTTATACATAGTTTTAATATGCAACCGTTTGTTTACAGCACCTTCATGCCACTGGCAAAAAGTTTGCGTTTACAAATTAAATGTTAAATCAAATGCAACCTACCCATGTGTGTCATAATAGTTCAAATAGATATATTTAACTAACATAAATGACTTGAAATCGTGCCTATGCCATGACAGAATAAATAAAAGCAATTCATTTTCCTTTGACAATCAACTGGGAACACTTGTCTTATCCTAATTGCCACAGTTTCCAGCCGGCTCCTCTAGGCCAAAATTAACCTTGGTTTTCGTTACCCGACGTTGCCTGGGGCTTGCAAGCCTATAACTCCAATCATGGTTAATTATGCAGCCATAAAGACACCAATGGGAACAGTCTGATGACAGGCATTTACAGGGGCTTGCTACGGGATATGAAATCTATATTCACGTTGATGGTGAAACAAAAAGCAGATATACTTTGTCACTTGGGGTGAAATTATAGAAAGAGGTTAAGTCTGCATAAAGAATGCTGCATTTAAGCACAAATATATATATATATACATAATCAAAAACGAATAGACAATACTGTTCTGTGGCTAACTAAATGCTTTTATTTGTGCGAGCTTTCAAGATACACTGATCTCTTCTTCCGGCTGTTACATATATATACACACACACAGTGGCGAGAAAAAGTTTGTGCACCACAATGATAATTATCGAAATTCCATAGTTTTTCCATGGTAACCTTCTTTAAACAAAACCAGTCTTTACTTGTCCATGTCTTTTGAAAGAAAATGATGAAATGATGTATGAATTAAACAAGTAATGAGTAAACAAGTGTCAGAAAATGTGAAAAAGTAAGTGAAACCCTGGTTTTATCAGCTAAATTAAAGTTAATTAGAACCAGGTATTTAAATAATTAGGTAGATCTTCAGGGGTGAGTTTGGGAGGCCTCACCCTATATAAAGATAAGAAACCTTGTGAGTTTGGTCTTCACCATACAGGTGTGTGGAAACACATCATGCCATGATGAAAAGAAATCTCTGAGGATCTCAGAAAATCAGTTATTGATGCTCATCAGTCTAGAAAGGGTTACAAAACCATTTCTAAGTATTTGAGGCTCCACCAATTCACTATCAGACAATTGGAGAAAGTTGAAGATCACCGTCATTTTACCCAGGAGCGGTCGTCCTACCAAAATCTCTCCAAGAACTAAATCGGCAAATCATCCAGGAAGTTTCAAAGAACCCCAGATTAACATTGTTCATGACTCAACTATCAGAAAAAGACTGAATAAGATTGGTGTTCATGAAAGGATAGCTACAGTAGGAGGAAACCACCTCTCTCTAAAAAGAACATTGCTGCTATTCTGAAGTTTGCCAAAGAGCACATAGATAGATGATTCACAAGACTTCGGGAACAATGTTCTCTGGACAGTCGAGTCAAAGAAAAAACTTTTTGGCCTCAATGAGAAACGTTATGTTTGGAGAAAACCAAAACTGAGTTCAAACAGAAGAACCTCACCCCATCCGTCAAGCATGATGGTGGCAGTGTGATGGTTTGGGGCTGCTTTGCTGCCTCAGTACCTGGACGGCTTGCCATCATTGACACAACCATTGCATTGTATCCGAAGATTCTAGAGGAGAATGGCAGGCCATGCGTCTGTGAGCTGAAGCTGAATTAAAAGCAGATCATGCAGCAAGACAATGATCCCAAACATACAAGCAATTCTACAAAAGAATGGCTGCAGTAGAAGAAATTCCGCTTTTTAGAATGGCCTAGTCAAAGTCCAGACCTAAACCCCATTGAAATGTAGTGGCAGGACCTGAGGCAAGCTAGCCCTCAAATGTTACTGAGTTGAAGCAGTTCTGTAAGGAGGAATGGGCCAAAATTCCTCAAAACCGATGTGAGACTGACCAGTGGTTACAGGAAATGCTTAGTTGAATTCATTGCTGCTCTGGCACTGAATCTAAAAGTTCACATACTCTTTCACACATCGATATTAAATGTGGAATCATTTGTGGATAAATACATGTTGAAAAAGTATCATGTGTGTGCCATTAGTTTGCTCAGATTATCGTAATCTATTATTAGAATTTAGATTAAAATCTAATAACATTTTAGGTTTGAAAAATCACTAATGGTAGTCTTCTCAATAAGCCTTGCAAAACCATTTAGGATTTCATTTTCCCATATAAATTATTGTGGCATTTCAGAATGGA
Organism: Ascaphus truei; assembly: GCF_040206685.1. Classification (NCBI taxonomy): domain Eukaryota; kingdom Metazoa; phylum Chordata; class Amphibia; order Anura; family Ascaphidae; genus Ascaphus; species Ascaphus truei. Next base: position 440,175,662 of record NC_134483.1, read on the forward strand.
GCAAGTTATGCTTCTGTTAGATCTGGTACAACATTCAATTTGAAATCTTAAAACTCAGTAGTCATTACAAATTGTTTGTTTTTTTAATAGGAGAGGAAAAGAATGGAGAATTTCTAAACTACTGCATATATCAACACTTCCCCCCCCCCCCCCCCCCCTCCCTGTAATGTCAGTGGAACGAAGTTGAAATCAAACTGGCGGTAAAAACATATGACAGGCCAACAAAACAAGACATCCGAACAGGGCTCGGAAAGTTTGCAAGGAATGATTGTGCAATCAAGAGCTCATGCCTCTGGCAGTATAATAATCTTTCCCTTTTCTTTTATAACCGCATAAGCAGTTATTTCCTGATTTATTCAGTCAGCGTTTGTGCAATTAGAAATGATAACAGAGTTCACGACAGAAATATTTGGATATGCATGAACGCAATTAAGTTTTGATTTGTTAGGAAGTTTAAGGTCCGCTGGCAGCTAGGGATGATAGAATAGCACTAGCAGCTTCCAAGTGAATCAGCCTCCAACTACCAACAATTTAACCTGTCTGCACTACACATGCAGTGTTAATCACCACAGTGCCAACAGGGGCTGAAACTTAATGCTCCTCAATGGAGGGGTCAAATGTCCTACTTAATACCTCATTAAATAATTATTTATACATATTCCACAGTGCAGTACAGTAGGTACACTGACATTCTCGATTTTCATCACCACATACATCATACTTCATTGTGAAATCCTCCAGCAGCATTCCACTGCTCTTCAGAAATAGTGATGTGAGATAAACGTTTCAGAGACCCATTCAAGTCGGTGACTCGTCCGAGACGCTGCGTGCTTTCCCCAGTTAGCTCCCGACTAGGCCCTAATGCAAGCAGCATGTACTGTACACTTTAAGAACCTTTGTGGAAATGCTTTGTTTCATGTGGTTGTTGGAACCCAAAAAGGTAAGAGAGTAATATTTGAGGGTTCTCTAAGACAGTGGTGCGCAAAGTGGGGGGCGCGAGATTACCGGCGGCGGGCGCAGGGTTTACAGAGGCCCTTCACGAGGGCACTTAAATTAAGTGCCGGGGGAGCTGCAGGGCCTCTGTAGACATCACTTACCGTGATTCAGCCGGCACCTGGAGACGCGTTGCTATGGCAACGTGACGTCATGGCATCCAGACGCCGGGAATCAAGGTAAGGAGGAGGGAGGGGTGCGCGCGGGGAAGAGGACATCCGGCAGGGGGGCACAAGGAAAAAAGTTTGCGCCCCCCCCCCTGCTCTAAGAAATACCAACATGTTCAAATAATAGTTCTGATCACTAAGTGGGAGTGAATGCTGTGGATGAGTGATGCTGCCTTCCAATCCATACGACCCACTGCAAAGCAGCGAGACATCAGCGTGCGTGTGTGCCGTGCACATGCATTTTTTGTTCCCCTTTAATACACAAACTTCTGCCTTAAAACAACAACAAAACAAGATGACATTTACATGATTTGCAATTTGTTCGGCCTCCTCGGGAGAAATTGCAACACACTGACAGCAGAGACGAGATTTTACCCATCCACGGCTATTGTGGATGACTTTGGTTGTTCACGCCCCTCCCTTCCCAAATGGTCTGGTGCCAGAGAACATGAGCCTGTTGTGCCCTAGGCTACGGTGGAGGGGCCGTCTGTGTACAATTACTCCGTTCCTGGTTTTAATGAATCCTTCTGAATGACCATTAAGTTCTGTTTTTGTTCTTTAGGAACAAGGGACCTATTACTGGTGGCCTCCGAAGAGGAAGGAACAGGGAAAGCAAACGGAAAAGCTGCCAAGCTTACAAGCGTTTCAGCTGCAGGATCCCTCGGGGAATCGGCTCCACAGGCACAAGACTGTCACTAAATTATTTACAGAGCGTTTTCTTTCTTTTCTCTGACTTCCTTTCTCCTATTAAAATGAAACAGAGGAAATCTTTTACTCTGCCCTCAAGGCCACAGACTCATGGCTGTGCTGCTGCACCCCAACCTTCAGGGCTGTACAAAGCATATTACGGCAGAGGTGCTTAACTCCAGTCCTCAACACCACCCCCCCTCCACTCCCCCCCTCCCAACAGGTCAGGTTTAAAGGATATCCCAGATTCAGCACAGGTGGCTCATTCAAAGATTGCACCAAATGTACTGAAGCAGGGATATCTTTAAAACCTGACCTGTTGGGTTGTCTTGAGGACTGGAGTTGAGCGCCCCTGCATTAAGGCATGAAGGTGCCTGTGATTAACCCTTTGAGTGTTCAAATTACGTAGTTTCCACGTCAAGGTGTCTGGCTCTTGTGGGGGGGGGGATGACATAGCAGCTGTGTCAAAAAGAAAAAAAAATGGTTGTTTTGCTTCTGGAAATCGGGACGCGATCCACACGGATAAGGAACGGAAAGAGGGTGACTCCGCCCCTTCCATCATCCGTGACAAGGCAGTCACATGATCGCGAGTGCAGGAGGGGCTGTGGTACTGGCACTGAGGCTCCTCTGGCACTCAAACTGTTAAAGGGATGAATGCCAAGTCGGTGAATTGAATGTGTACCCCAGTGATTGCTAAAAAGGAGTTCAGTGGTTCCCAATCGGAGATCATACATACTCACTGTTCTTTGCTGAATAGCAAGGGTGAGAAAAGTCCTCAACCCTTAGTTTCCTTAGTAACATTGGATACTGGGAGTTGTAATTTGTCTCTCTAATGCAGTATTTAAGCTCAATACTCTGTGAAGCCAACTTCGATGCGCTGGAGAAAGAAGCAGGACTCTTCTACAGCACTGCGAAGAGCGCTTCACATAGCAGGATTAGAGAAGGGAAGAGAGTTTAGCATGCAGTAAATCATGTTACTATGTTACCAGTAAGGCGGATGCTAAGGGGATTAGAGAGCTCTTCATTTGCATAGTTTTGTAAGATTGACAAATTGACTTGAAAACACTTTTGTCTAGTTTTACAAGGTATTAAAGATGAACTCAAACATATTACTGCCATTGGATAGTTTTGCTCCTAGATGGGAGTGCACCTTTAATTCTGCATGTGGCACTGTGACGGTGAAGAGGTAGCCAGGCTCACTAATAAAGGTTAAGCCGTTTGGTTACCTCTGATCCATGTGATGGGGTTCAGGAGTGTCAGCTCTTGGACCTAACTGTTGTAAAAGCATTACCTGTAATTATGTGACATTAAAGAATTTTTGTGTTTTTACCTTTCCAGGGATGCCAGCAAGCAGGGATTGCTGTGGTATGAGCTTCAGGAGAGGGGGGCGGAGAGTGTTGTCAGATTGTGTAAATCTAGTCAGGGCCCAGAGTTGCTGGTTCCCCTAAAAATTTACCCAGGAATCAGATAGGATTCCAGGATGCATGTAGACACATTGTATCGGTAATATCTCCCCTTGAATACGCATGCGCGACTCACCACTAGGGGTCCCTGCTTCAGCACAGCCCAGAAAGCTAAATGGGGCCTAGGGATGTGAGGTGTTCCTGAAACAGTCAAGGGGTGCCTAGGTTAATAGGGATACCCAGTAAATGCCCAGGTCATCCAGAACCCGTATATGGGTTCTGAGGTGCTCCAACCATGCTTCAGCACAGCCCAGAAAGTTTAATGAGGCATAGGGATGTGAGGTGTTCCTGAAACAGTCAAGGGGTGCCTAGGTTAATAGGGATACCCAGTAAATGCCCAGGTCACTCAGAACCGGTATAGGGGCTCTGGGGGTACTCCAATCATCTACAAGGTTGTAAGGGGACTTTTAAAAGTCCAGTCCCTTTCACTCCCTTTATTGATTGATCCCTGTTAAGTCCATTGATATTCGTCAGTTACACTCCACTATTTCATTCCGATTATGGCCGATATATTAATCCATTACCTGTGTATATGTTCGTCATACACTTGTGTTTTTACACGCCATGTTATGACCATTGAGTATTTATACCATTCCATAGACTTTTTCCACTAGTGACAATATCAAGTATTATATATGATATACTATTTAACATCTACTCGAAAGGGTAAACAGTGACATACCAATATATTCGGTGTTCCACTGACCCGTGAATTCTGCTGATGCATATGCTCTGCAATTGAGTTATAAATTACCAGGGTTATTTGACACTACAGAGGTATATCTTTATGTAGTGTCATTAAGTTGCCAACTTGAGTTGCCTTAATATATGCTTTAATTTACTTACACCATCTCTGAGATCATTTATATATATGTTCGCTAGGATGAGTATTTGATTGACTGAGTGTCAGTCCACGCATATAATGTCTGTGAGTCTATATGCACAATGCCTGATAAGTCTGGTTGGGATGTCAGTTTCAGCCTACCAGGCAATGCATTTTGAATGGATACTCTTTTGTGGTCTCTATTAGTTCACGCATGCGCATAACTCATGAACTTCTGAGGTGTTTGTCTGATGATGGCTAATAGTACACATTTGCACAAGTGGCACAACATGTAATTCTCTATCAGTGGGGACATGCGCATCAAGACTAATATTAGCCCATGGTCTACTTGACCATGCATGCACATTGATTAGTGACCAACCTCTGTAATTTCTATCAGCCTGCACATGCGCAATGTTCATTAATTCTCTGGGCGCTATGCCTCTACAGTATCAGCCCACATATGCGCTAGAGGTATACGGCTGGTTACGCGTAATAGCTACTTGAGTTTAAGGACTATCAGCTTGCACATGTGCTGACTTGTTTTACCAATGCCGATATTTTTCCACACGCATGCGCTTTACGTTTGAGTCACCTTGGTACCATGGCAACCTTCTACCATAAATACTCTGTTTGCTGAGCCCTTCGCTAAATTTCCCCCGACGAAGCTCTGTAGTTGGAGGGAAACGTGCATCGGGCACGTCATCAGGCACTGCTATGGGTCTGTTTTAACATTGTTTGGCGGCTAAATCGCTATAATGCGAGATGATTTAGGGAGATATTTACAGGCAGGTTTCTTGATCGTTATTTCAGTGATATCAGGAGGCTTTGCTCAGATCAGTTAGACAACTTATTTTTGCTACATTACTCTATGAGCTACTCGGACTATTGGTCTGAGACATTGTATCTCTCAGAACACTGTTAGCCTGTTATACTGTGTTACATCGGCATTCTATGTTTATCACATCTGGTCTACACTTTATCAGCTAGCCCTATTAGATTTCTAGCCTCTGACTGTTTTAGTGAGTATGCATGATTAGATCATTATGTAAACTATATACCTTACTATAGGCTACACATCACTACCTTTGTGAGATATTTAATGACCATATTTGATTCTCCTATTTGTAGTACTGCCAGCTTGACTATAGCATGTGATGTGAATAGAATATATACAATATCAAGGACCTCAGTCTTTACCGCTAAACAGTTTATCTCCCTCAGTGGCTTAATACCATGACTATGTGAATTCTGTCTTCGTGTGTATTATACAGTTATATGCCAACACCACATCATCTCTGAGCTATGATGTTTATTTATTCAGCATTATCTTCTTAAATTAGGCATTATTTCAACCTTACATTTAAGAAGTCCTGGTAGCGATACCGCTCAATATATTTTTAATCGCTGTTTCTTAATAACACAGCGATATGTGTTTTATGTAACCCCTTTCACCCAATAAAATGTAACATTATATTTATTTCATTTGGTGGTGTGCTACACAGTGGATTCTTTTTGAGAGTATCTTTTTGCTCTATTTTTGCTCTGTTATACCCCAGTCCTTAGAATGCACCCATTATTTATTATTTTTTAATCACTATTATTGGTCTATTTGTTAGGTGATTTAGTTGATCATTGGCCTCCCCTTGTTTTCTGTTTCTCAATAGCTTCAAATCAAGACTGAACAAATGTCTCCATAAAAATCTGACCAAACACTACAAAACAATACACTTATACCTATTCCAACTTTCTCAGTGAGCCTTCCAATACACCACTCAAATTATAAGCTTCCTTATATCTAATGTTTACTGTTATGTTTGAGTGCATGTATCCCTGTATTGTATCATAACTCACTTTATTCTTATGTATCTCTTGTAAAGCGCTCTGTACTCATTCGGCAATATATACATACAATCTACATGCATACATAGTATATTGGCTACACAGAGTAATTATAGCAGCGAATCTCCAATGCCAATTCATATGATGTCTTACCATTTCCAAACTGCAATAAGAAAAAAAAAATAGACTGTAGTCAGGATTTTCCCTCTGTTACTTTAATAGTGCCGGCATTACGGCCACATCACAGCACCACGTGTCCACCCTTGGAGCGATAGCATGACGTGACTGCAGCACGATTGCCAGAAATAGAAGTTGGGGGGTTGTGTATGGAGATCGGTCTCGCCGCTCTACTGGAGCAGTCAGCCCGATCAACCCCAAGAACCAAGCAAGTGCCCATGCCACCACAGGTACCCCTTAAGGGCACTGTATAGATGAATGAGAATTTTGGAGTCCCAACTATCTAATGAAATTCAGCAGGTTACTCCCTTCCAGTCTATGTTTCACACCTCTATAGTGATTATCCACAACGAGGGCAATGACCCTAATCTGTGTTCTACAGTAGTAATAGACTCATCTCCTTCCTAAACACAGATATAAAACTGTGTGCAAAAATTCTAGCTACTTACCTGAACACATTAACAAAAATAATGGATCCGAAACAAGCTGATTTTATACCTCAAAGGCAAGCCTCTGACCGTGTTAGGAGGGCAGTAGATCTTATTCATAAAGCCAACTCTTGTCACTCCCCAGCAATGCTTTCATCAACGTGAAGCATGTTATTGTGAACTGGACTTTTACAAAGTATTCCAAAATATTGAGGTGGGTGCTAGCCTAATTAGAAGTGGTCTTACTCATTATTTATCCTGCGTCTATACAAATACCTGGAGTTTATTCAGAAAATAATCCAGTAAGGAATGGCATGAGTCGGGGTTGCCCTCACTTGCCTTGGCTACAGGACCACTTGCAGCCTTGTTTCGACTTAAGTAAAAGAGAAGGATTACAAAATCTCCCTATAGGCAGATAATGTTCTACTAATAAGAATTAGACCAGGGGTGTGCAAACGTTTTGTCCTGCGCATCCCTGCCTGCTCTCGCCCCACCCCCCCCTCACCATGGCGACACTGTGTCAAATGATGGCGCGGGTCATGTGATGTCATGTTACGTGAGCAGGCGCCGTCATTTGATGCCAAGTTGCCATGGTGACGCGTCACAACAAGCCATCTTAATCAAAGTGAGTTACCGAGGCCTCGCGTAGTCCCCCCTGCATTTAATTTAAATGCCTTGGGGAGGAGCGGGGGCCTCTAACCACAGCGCCCCCCCCCAAAAAAATCTCGACCATAGATACCCAACCTGGGGGATGTAACACATCACTGGCCATCTCTCTTCGGTGCAGGAGGAGCGGGATGTTGTTGGTCTCTGGGTAATGTCATAAGGTTGCACTCAAGGGATTTGGGGACTTGTGGCCCTGCTTCCTTAGAGTAGGAGCAAGACAACAGCTTCATAAAGCCCCTGCTAAGAAGGAATGTGTATTCCCAATGTTATTCTCTAGTCCCCATCATCACTTCCTCCCCATGTTACCCACACTCTTGCTCCTCACTTCTGTTTGATAAGATATGTGGCAACGTATCTTGAAAACATCTATATGTATAACATTTAAGAAGGGTACAACCTGTTGTATTGATGGCACCTTCTCTCTGAGCGATTACACAGAATGTATCAGGGTGAATCTGCATATTGTTGGAGGGGTTGTGAAATAAAAGGTACATTACTACACGTGGAAGGAATGCCCGGTTATACAATTCTGGAGAAATATACAAACATGTATATAATATATTCGGCCGTTGCATATACTTTGGATATTTTTGTTGCATAGAGCTATCACTAACGTGGACGATAGCAGCAGATCAACTTATATCTCTATTTTGCTTGCAATCAGATGTGTCTAAGCTAACCATTGGAAATTGCTGTATGTACCCTAAATAGCACAGAAAAAAGTAAAGATCTTGGAAATTAGTACCATGGAAAAGCTGACAGGCCTCCTCAGAGATACTTACCATACTCACAATACCACGGACCCGTGGTTGACTTTTTGTAGAAACTGAATTTGCGGCCTATATCTGTAAGGAGTATAGCACATTGGTAATTACCACTGAAAATGTGTTCCTCGTTCCTCTTGTTTTTCTTTACTCTTATTATTTACTTTAACAATTTTTTTCAAGAATCTCTTCACTGGTATACTTCCTGTAGCACTACTGTTGAATGATATATTCAAGATATCATATACGGTTTACGAAACAAATGCGATAACGCGTTTCAGGTATGAATGCCATCCACGCTAATGTTTGCTATTTTGGGTTACATATTTTCTAGAAATAAGAGCCTGCGTGAAGCTAAAAGTACACAAAGACAGCATCATTATAATGAAGTGTAAATTCAATTTCAGGATGGGCCACACATTTAGTTCCGATCATAAACTATTACTGTAAAGGGCTTATTCCACAGCTGCCAAAAACCAAAGGGGAATTTCAGACGAAAACATCCCGATCAGTCGCCTTGGCAGATACAGAATAAACCCATAAATCTGCTTTGTCCACAGAAGGACGCGCTAGCTTCCGCGCTCCTCCTCCTCGGCGTCGCGCTTGCAAAACAAACCTGTTTGTATTGCGAAGCGCCGCTCTCCCTGTAGCGCATGTACACACGCACTATGCACTACTACATAGCTGTCCTAGTGTTTGTTTTGGCTCAAGCTACATAGCCTACAGTATGAACGAAGCCCAAGTTCTTTCAAAACTAAAGCTGTCTCGCATGTTAATCTTGTCTGTAACTGTTACATACGCCTATAATATATATTATCTCTAACTGTGCATGCAATGTCTTGTATATACTCTTATGTAACTATGTATTTTTCATCATAACTCTATGCCCAGGACATCCTTGAAAACGGAGGTAACTCTCAATGTATTACTTCCTGGTAAAACATTTTTATAAATAAATAAACTGAAACAGTAGAGTATCCTATCTCCCTTCTTCCACCTCTGTACTCACTTGCTGCTCTGGCTTTTTCTCGTACTAGCTGTTTACATTTGTAACATTCTGGAAACGCCTGATTTCGATTGCGCATGTTGCTTAAAACAACGCAGTGGGCCCCGCCAGGCACGTGACTGGCAGAAGAAGAAGACAAAAAAAAGAAACCACCTCATTCTGACTGTGGGGAGAGATGCGCGACCTGTGAGAGCATGCAGTGCCATGAAGTGCCGGTGACGCGTCTGAGATATGAAACGTGACACGTGTTAGATTAGAAGCCTTTACTCCGTTAAGAAAGCACGGCATTGTATTGTTATGCAACAAGAAAAACAATCGTTTGCAAATGGCTGTCTGAAGTTTAAAGCTCCTTTCAAAAGGACAGCGTGTCAAAGATAACATCTTCACTGCTGGAGGAGAAGCCAGCTATGCACCGACTTGAAGTCTAAATGTCCTTTTTATTGTAAAACATGTAGCCGAATTTTTCCCTCATAAACAAGATATCATCAGTCTAATACAGGAGTGCACAAGATTTTTTTGGGGGGGAGGGGGGACCATGGCAGTTACAGAGGCCCTACGCTCTTCCCCAAGGCATTTAAATTAAATGCCGGGGGACCGCGCAATGCCTCTATAACTCACTTACCTTATTCTGCCGGCTTCTGGCGACGCGGCATCAAATGACGCAGCGGGATCACGTGACGTGTTGTCACATGACCCTGCGGCCTCATTTTACGCTTGATATAAAGTGAGGGTGTGTGCGAGCAGTGGGGGAGAGCAGGCAGGCAGGGGCGCAGGTCAAAACGTTTGTGCACCCGTAGTCTGGTACAAAACCTACTACCTAGCATCCAGGAATAAAAAGAAATGGCTGCCAAGTTTCTCTGATGCACTGATGTGAAATGCACTCTATAATCAATAAAAAAAAAAAAGGCAGGGCACCTCAGAAGTATTCTAACAGATGCAATGGAAATTACATATTTGAATTAAAAAGTACACTTTAATTGAATTTTTTTAAAACATATATGTTTGTTAGACAGGAAAGTACCTTTAAGCGTATTTCTACAAACGTAGAATGAACGCTTCTATGGTCAACCATTACTACGTTTAACTTTTTGATTGGTGAACTTACCAAATAATAATCACAGTATAGGATAAAATAAACTGTGGATTTAATTTGTTTGGTGTACTAAAAGTACAAAACACAGCTCACATGGTTAGCACTATAAATATATAATGTATGTGTGCTACTAGCTGTAGTAATACTAAAGGGAAACATGGGCAAAAATTAAGATACTGTGGTGGAAGGTGAGAGCATTCATGAGAGGTTTAATATATGCAAAGACTAAGAAAAGCAAGGGGAAAAAAGAAAAAACAAGAGAAAAAGCAGGTGTGGTGTGGTAGCGGTCACAGGTCGGATTCCAAGCAAGGTGTGGGTAAAGTTTTTGACATGAATTAGTGAACTGGAGGTTAAAGCAGCAAAACGTGAAAAATCCTGGGTGGTTTTTTTTGTTTTTATAAATAAATTAGTTCTGTAGTATTACATAACTGTCTGCATTGTTATGTTTAACTCATAATGCTATTCTTTACTTTTTTTTTTTTAATGTACTGATCAACCTTTGGTTGCTAAAGCAACCATTTAGAAATTCGTATCCACTCGCACTTTTGAAACAGGCTCTGACACACACCATTTTGAGCTCAGCGCTTTGACAACAAAGTATCACAAACATCTGTTTCTGTGTACCAAACTGCAGACTGTCTATTGCGCTGAAAGCTGTAACAATAATGTGTTACACTTAGTAATATAATCTTACATATCAGCTGCAGCATTTTCACAGACTGCAGCTCAAAGTTAGGCCGCGATTATATTTGCGGCGTAGGTTATTAGAGACTCTTAAAGGTGAGACCCTCCTATCGAGTTCAGCCTACGCAGAGGTGGACGCCGTCACGGACGACGACGTCGCTGGAGCAGTGAATCTTCGTTGCTAGTCGGCCGCACCGAGTACTGGAGTACACGGCAGGTACCTCAACTAAAGTGCACCAACCATTCACAGGCTAGCGCTACGCCTCATACTTGGGTGGGATTGACATTGTGGGAAGGACACTAAGGGCTCTAGTGCCCCTGCACCCCAAGTACGGTGAAGATACCCCGGGGGGTATATACATATATTATATGCGTTGGGTTGTATCATCTGTTATGCTAATAGTGTGTTCAGTAAATACTGTTATACCATAACCTGTGTGTAATTACTGGGTATATAGTCTTGGAACGGGCTATCCCCCTGCGTGCGGATCCTTTCCAGGTGGAGGCGCTGAATGTGTGTAAGTGAATAGGTCACCGCAGGCTCCCTTCAGCTGAGAATTAGGTTTCCTGTAAGCCATCCAGGTAAAGCACCACGGTAGCGTCCCTAGCCACAGGGAATGGGGGGAGAGAGAGACAAGCACATCCCCTTATAATCCGCACAATGCATCTTGAAAATTGTACCGTGATTGCTGTAAACATTGTAACCTTACGGTTTCCCTCTGGATGCACCAAATAAAGAAACTTTACCTGCCCCCCCCCCCAAAAAAAAACAAGCATATAGACATATTGGCGTGTCTATGGGAGTACCTGTGATGTCACAGAGCTGGTTCGCCCTCATTGGGCGAACCACTCACGTGACCTGGCTGTCGCGCCGAGGAATCAGAGGTAACTGATTCCCTGCTGCTTTCGCACACGCGGTCTATGGGCGCGATCATTGCCTTAAGGCATTGTGATTGCGCCACGTGTGCACGCCGCCGTGCGGTCTTTGGCAACATGGACGCCGCCTTAGTCTCTTCCGGTCATTGTGGAGAAGGAATAGTTGAGGACTGGAGAATACAGTGAAGCAGCATCAAAAACTTCACATGTCAATGTAAACCCTGGGCAGGTGAAACTAACAGTCAGAGTGGTAATACACAGAGGGTAGAGCTCTACTAGGACTACACCGGGAAGGAATTGAAACCGAACTGAAATTGCAAAGTATTTCTATTTAATTAAAAATCAAATTATTTGTAGGAGCTCCAGTGTGGTGCAATAAATGTTTATCTTTGTAACAGTTTGTGTGGTTCTTGCTTCAGCCTCTCATCCACGGAATAAAGTACTGTCTGGGCCTCTCTCTGTAAGTACAGGCAATTTATTATATTGTTACTGTGTGTCGACCGGATAAGGTCCCTGAACCCCACAACCCCAGCGCTATACCTGATAGATATATATATATATATATATATATATATATATATATATATATATATATATATATAATGCACTCGACTCAGGGAGTGGGT